>NW_015161993.1:509846-512349 GCF_001447785.1 Gekko japonicus | reverse complement strand
ACTCCTCAAAATCCAATTTGGCAATCTCACTGGATTCTGCAATTTTACAAGGTGCCTACCAAGTACATACAAGGCTATATTCAGTCAGGACTAGAAACTTGATTTTGTTTTTTTTAATGAATGCATACCACTCTGCATGGACACTACCGCAAACCAAGAATGGGATCCTGCTTTCATGGGAAAGGCCATGGTTCATAGGAGTGGGGCTGTGACCCACAGGCAGCAGGTCATAGGGATTTAGGGTTGCCAAACTCCAGGTAGTATATCAAAAATCAAATATCAAAAAAGTCAGTACATACTTAATGGCATATTTTGTGTGTCTATCACCACCACTACTGCAGAAGCCTAATAGGCAGAAAGAGAACCTATCAGTGGAGTGAATGGAAAACTAGTGAAGGAGAATTGTTGAAACTCTTATTTCAGTGGGTATGTATGTACTGACAACTGGGGATAGCAGTTAATTATGTTGTAATATAGTAAATATGACATGGAAATATAATCTTCAGTTCACAGCTAAAGAGTACCAGCTATCTGAAGAAGCGTAACGTGAACGCAGCGGTGAAGCCAGCCGTGTATAGCTGTACTCACATACAATGTTCCCTCTAAGCTGTGGTTTTTGTGCACACGTGGGGACTGGCCCATGTGTGCACAAACCTCCCCCGCCCCCCCAGCTGCCCCCGGAGCGCTAATTTAGCGATCCGCACTCCGGGGGCAAGTTCGCTATTAGATATATAGATGACATGGAAATATAATTTTCAGTTCACAGCTAAAGAGTACCAGCTATCTGAAGAAGCGTAACGTGAACGCAGCGGTGAAGCCAGCCATGTATAGCTGTACTCACATATGACGTGGAACTATTGCACTCCTGAAGTTTTTTATGCAAAGGTTTTGTGGACTCTAATTGTATTCTCCCTTTGTATCAAGTACTTTTTGTTCCTAGCTCTGTAAAAAAAAAATTATATAAGGGTTCTTTAACAAAGATTTCAAAACGTTTGAATTGTTTCATACAATATAATTTTTCTGCTTACGCTCGTAATTCATTCACAGAGTGCCTTTATATTTATACAAATTCCAGGTACTGGCTGGGGACCTCCCACTACTACAACTCACCTCCAGGCGACAGAGATCAGTCCACCTGGAGAAAATGGCCACTTTGGATGGGTGGATTCTGTGGCATTATACCCCACTGAAGCCCCTCCCCTCTCCCAACCCCGCCCTCCTCAGGCTCCACCCCCAAAATCTCCAGGTGTTTCCCAACCCCGAACGGGCAACACTACAGGGAAGACCTTCTGTACCCAAGATCTTGGAAAGCTGCTATCCCGAACTAGACAGACCAATGACCTGAGTCAGCGTACAGCCACTTCATAAGCACTCCAAACAACAGGCTTCCATCTTCACCTACTTCCACAACCGTCGTCCATCACCAGTAGGGCAGGAGTCCCCAGTGTGGTGCCTCTGGCCACCATGGTGAACCGCCCCCCCAACACCTTTCCTGGTACCGGCTGAGTGTTTTTAAAAAGCGGGCAGGGCCAGGTAGGGCTGCTGCCTAGGAAGATTTCTGATTGGCTGTTGGAGATTTGATTGGTGGTGCAGATTTTTAGAAACGCTGCTTTGGCGGCAGCTGCCACTACAGCACAAGGATCTTCACTGTGTGACTGAAGGTGAGCTGCGGCGGCCATTTTGTGGCTGATTCTGCTTCCTGGAGCGGCCATTTTGTGGTGGCCATTTTGTGTCCACGCCCACCTCCCTGTGTCGGAAACCAAAAGGGGCCCACAGGCCCAAAAAGGTTGGGGATCCACGCAGTAGGACACACTCCCCAAAAGTATTCCCCTCCACCAACAGCATACAGTGGCCCAGGCTCAAATGACCAAGCTCAGGGGTGAAAGGAAACACCAATTCCAGGAGAAGAAACCCACCTACCCAGAGTCAGGGGCTCACTCCGCTGTGCCTCTTGTTGATTGGCTCCAGTCTCTTGACCGCACCCTGGGAAGAAAAGAAGAAGAAAACCTGTTCAGAGGCTGATCTACCAAATGCCTGGAACTCTGCTCACCCAAAACTCTGGCCATGTTTGAATCCCCATCCTCCCCTGGAAGCTTGCTGGGTGGCCTTGGGGCAGTCACATAACTCTCAGCCTGACCTACCTCACAGGGAGGCTGTGAGGATGAAATGGAGGAGAGGAGAAGGAAGTGAGCCGCTTTGTGTCTCCATTGGGGAGGAAAGCGGGTTATTAAGAAACAAAAATAAATAGCTCTCCCGAGTTATCCTTTCTGTGGGAGGAAAAAGCAGGATATACTTTCTTTGTGACCCACAGTGGCGCAGTGGTTAGAGTGTCAGAACAGCATTTGGGAGACCCAGCTTCAGATCCCCACTCTGACATGGAAGCTTGCTGAGTGGCCTCCGGCCTGTCGCACACTCTCAGCCTGACCTGCCTCACAGGGTTGTTGTGAAGATAAAATGGAGAACGACGAGAGCCCCTCATGTTTGGCCTTTTTGTATTCCTGCT
>NW_015161993.1:499854-509324 GCF_001447785.1 Gekko japonicus | reverse complement strand
ATCTCTCTCTTCCTTTCTCCCCTCCCTCATCCATTTGCTTTCTTTCTCTCTCTCTCTCCCTTTCCTCCGCCCCTCCCCTCCCCTCATCTCTCTCTCTCTCTTCCTTCCTTCCTACCCCTCCCTCATCTGCTTTCTTTGTTTATCTATCTTTCCCCCTTCCTCCCTCCCTCCCCCATCTATTTGCTTTCTTTCCTCCTTCCTTCCTTCCTTCCTTCCTTCCTTCCTTCCTTCCTTCCTTCCTTCCTTCCCACCTCTCTCTCTCCCCCTCCCTCTCTCTCTCTTTCTCCCCTCCCTCCCCATCTAAAGTTAAATATCATTATCAACATCTGTTTTCACCCCTTTTGTTTTCATTTTTGACAGTCTCATTTAATGTTGCTATAAAAAAGGCAAATTTGCATATTTTCCAATAAAAAACACATGGGCTATATCCGTTCATGTCTTGTGGCTCTCAAATACCTGGCATGTATTCCATGTGGCTCTTCTGTTAAGCAAGTCTGGTGAAAAAGTGTGCCTTGCACACAAAAGCTCATGCCTTGAATAAACCTTTGTTTATTATTTATTTGGATTTCTCAACTGCCCTTCCCCGCCTACACAGGGCTCAGGGGCGGTTTACAACAAGATAGTTCCATGCAGTTATAAAACCAATTAGAACCATAAACATACAATATTAAACAACATACATTTTAAACATCCGAAAGCAGATGGCCTGTCTAGCATTCAGATATTTTGGAGTGGGGGGAGGGTACCGGGCAGATGTAGTAAAAACCAGGGCTTTTTTGGTAGAAAACCCCCAGCAGGAACTCATTAGCATAACAGGCCACACCCAACAGCAGAAACTCATTAGCCTATTAGGCCACACCCCTGATAGCACAGCTCATTACCACATTAGGCCACACCCCCATGTTACCAGAGGTGTGGTCATCGAGCCACACCCACCTTTTGCTTCTTATTCTGTTTACCTTGTTTGTTGTCAAAACCCAGGGCTTTTTTGGTAACAGGAACTCCTTTGCATGTTAGGCCACACACCCCGAAGGTCCTGGCCTTGATAGAGGCTAGCTGGATATCTTAGGGGCCGGGAACCACCAAGAGATTCTTATCTACTCATCTAATCTTATCTCAGTGCCCTTCGGCACTTTGTTGGTCTTAAAGGGGCCACTGGACTCTAAATTTGTTCTTGATCTTGGTTGTTTTCTATCCACTAGGTACACTGGAGCTTTATCTGTTGGGCTGTAGGATATCTGAGCTACAGCTGCCCTCAAAGCTAAAGGTTTTAACTTGAACCGTTTAAAACATGAAGTAAAACAGAAAAGAAGCAGAGACGTGCTGTTTTCAGTATCTAGGAAGTGTTTTTTTTTACAAAATTCCCTGAAGGAATCCATCGAACTCACAAGCTTTTGCTAATAAAGTGACTAATGATCTGTGAAGTGTGGCTTTTATAGCTGCATAATTAAGCATGATTTATGCACAGGCACAAATCTGCACTCCCCAAAAGGGAACTTTTGGGCTCAGCTGGTACCTTTGGAGGAGATTTGGAGCGGGAAAGGGTTAAGACCACGCCACTTCTCTGCTCCAACTACCCCAACGTGCCCAAAGAAAGAAAGAAAGAAAGAAAGAAAGAAAGAAAGAAAGAAAGAAAATCAGGCCCCCCTGTCCCATTCTCAGATGTGGCAGGGTTCCTGAAGCGCTCCAAAACCCCTTTGGCCAGTGACCACGAGCGCATCCATCTCAAGAATCAATGGCTCCGTCACACCACCTCAAACTCTCTCCTTGTCCGTCTCCATCGGTATTGTTTGTGGCCTGTTCGGCGGCATCAAATAGATCAACATTGTACAGGGAACGGAATTGCCAGACACACGGCCTTTATCCCGAGGGGCAGCTCGGATTGCTCAATTCAATAAGGGACACGGCACCAGTGACTTTAATACGGCTTTGCAAATAAATATGTTTAACCTCCCCGGCCGTCCACCACTGCATCCAATCCTCCCCCTTCTTCCATCCATCCTCTTCTTTTTCCCTGCCTCCCCTTCCGCTCCTCGCAGACACACCATTTATGCTGCGGAACTGTACTCGGTCCTGCAGAGCCCGATCTCCCCTGGGAGCTCATTCCACCAGATAGGAGCCGCCGCCAAAAACACCCTAGCCCTGGTCATCGCAAGTTTGGTGGTCCTGGGGCCTGGAACATCCAGGAGGTTTTGATTCCCCGACCGTAGTGCCCTTGGGGGAACATGTGGGGAAAGGTGGTCCCTTAGGTAGGCTGGTCCCTGGCCTTATACTGAATCATGAAGCTGCCTTATACTGAATCAAATTCTGGGTTCATCAAGGTCCATATTGTCTAAGACAGGTAGCAGCTCTCCAGGGTCTCAGGCAGGGGTCTTTCCCATCACCTCCTGCCTAGTCCTTTTAACTGGAGATGCCGGGGATCGAACCTGGGACCTTCTGCACGCCAGGCAGATGCTCTGCCACTGAGCCACAGCCCCTCCCCGCGCCTCTACCAGTAGCCCTGTTTTCCAGACATAAAGCAAGTGAACCTCTTCCTGGCACACAGATATCATTCTGAAGAGGTGCCTGCTTAATTTCTCTGTGTTCAGAGTTTGCCTCTCACTGCACAGCATAGGAGCAGGTCAGGAAAAGATTCGCAGCGACCCCACAGGTGTAGCCAGACATTCCTATTTCCTTGTAGGTTGCCAGAAGGAGCATCAGGGATATGAGAAGTTCAGAAAACGCCAGGTGAGTGAGCCCCCATTATGCCAACGACAATGGCAAACCACCTCCAGACATCACCTGCCTAGAAACCCCCTTCCCTGGTAGACAGAGTGGCCCTGCTCCATGCCCAGAAGATGGCCAAAAAGAGTTGACCTGCTCCATGCCCAGAAGATAGCAAAAAACCCCTCCAGCATCCCTGGCCAAACTGGCCTGCCTGGAGAACAATTGCTTCCTGACCCCAAAGTGGTGATCGGCATTTCCCTGGGCGTGTAAGAAAGGGCCATGAGAACTAAGCACTGAGGCAACCCTTTCTGCCCTCCCTCTCATGATCTGGCCAAATTCACAGAATCTGCATTGCCATCAGATGGCCATCTCGTCTCTGCTTGAAAACCTCCAAAGAAGGAGAGCCCGCCCACCTCCCGAGGAAGCCTGTTCCACTGAGGAACCAACCGCTCTAACTGTCAGGAAGTTCTTCCTAATGTTTAGCCGGAAACTCTTCTGATTTAATTTCAACCCGTTGGTTCTAGTCCGACCTTCTGGGGCAACTGAAAACAACCCCGCAAATACTTGAAGATGGTGATCGTATCACCTCTCAGTCGTCTCCTCTCCAGGCTAAACATACCCCAGCTCCTTCAACCTTTCCTCACGGGACTTGGTCTCCAGACCCCTCACCATCTTCCTTGCCCCTCCTCTGGACACGTTCCAGCTTGTCTATATCCTTCTCGAATTCAACTGAGTGAGCTGCGATTCGCAGTGGTCCGGCCTCACAGACAACTTTGCCGCCTCAAGCGAGAACCAGGCCTCTGTCGACGTGTGTCCACCCGAAGCTCTCAGGCTCTCCACTACCTCCCACCACTTGCTGGCTTCTGCCACAGTTCCCTGACCCCCAAGGCCTTTCCTGGTCCTCCAAGTCTGCTGCTGGGCCCTCCGTTCCTCACCCGCCTTGCCGCGTGCACAGAGTTATAAAACCTGGCTCCGAGCTGCCCCAATTCTGCCTCATCTTTCGTAAAGACTCCTCGCGACCCCTCCAAAGCACAGCGGCGAGAGACGGAAGGTTACTGCTGGAATTCAATTACCGCTGAATCTTCAGGTCAAACCGACAGAGTCACATCAAAAAGGGTACTCCAAAATTCAGCCTCGGCTTCCTGAATTTCGTCCTTTTTAAAAAAAAAAAAAAATCCAGAAAGACAACTGTACAACTCTGCTGAAGTAAAACCACCAGTGGATCTCGTAGCGTCGTAAAAATTAATTCACTGGGTGCGTACCTGAAGTGTTATCCTCATTCAGCAGGTAAAGGTAAAGGTTCCCTTGCTCGAAAGTCAGTCGAGTCCGACTCTAGGGTTGCGGTGCTCATCTCTGATTCAAAGCCGAAGAGCCAGCGCTGTCCGAAGACGTTTCCGTGGTCATGTGGCCGGCTTGACTAAACACCAAGGCGCACGGAACGCTGTTACCTTCCCACCGAAGTGGTACCTATTTGTCTACTTGCAATTTCTTGCTTTCGAACTGCTGGGTTGGCAGGAGCTGGAACTAGAGACGGAAGCTCACTCCGTCATGCAGCACACTCGGGTCTCGAACTGCTGAACTACCGACCTTCCACAGCCTGCAGTTCAGTGTCTTAACCACTTGAGCCACCGCAGCTCCGACAATTCAGCAGGTAGTAAGTATTATTTACTTGCTTCAATTTATACTCCACCTTTCTCTCAAATGAGGATGCAAAGTGGCTTAGACACGGTTCTCCTCTCCACCATTTTCCTTACAACCATCCTGTGAGGAAGGTTAGGCCGAGAGTGTGTGTGACTCACCCAGGATCACCTGGCAAGTTCCCACGGGAGAATGAGTATTCAAATTGGGTCTCACAGACCCCACTGTGACACCATAACGGCCCCGACCGAGGGTAAAACGTTGTTAGGTTAGGCTGAGAGTGGGTGACTGGCCCAAGGCCACCCAGCGAGCTTCCACAGCAGAGTTGGGATTTGTAATAGTCTTTATTTGGTTCACACGTTGTTTATGAGTGAATCTTCACTGTGTTTTTTGTGTGTGTGTGTTTTTGCCAGTTATAGCACTGTGTTCCCTTACATATTTTTCATCCTGTTGATCGTATCATTAGATTTAAATAAACTTCAGGAAATACCAGAGTGAAAACTTCCAAAGTGCACTTTAAACATGTACACCACCATGTCAGAGATTCTTGCATTCAGAGATTCAGGAAATATTCTATAAAGTAGTACAAGCGCTTTCATGCTGTCACAGTATTTGTTTCTACACAAATTTGTTTTGTGTGTTCTTGACATCGACAGGGTGAAGCATTTACTAAGCCAGCGGTCCATAACCTTTTTGAGCCCGAAGGCACCTTTGGAATTCTGACACAAGAGTGGCAGGAGGGGGGGCTACCACAAAATGGCTGCCATAAAAGGCGGAGCCAACCACAAAATGGCTGCAGCAGGAGGTGGAGCGGACCACAAAATATCAGGGAGGGAAGTTATAACTCTAGTAGTAACTCTCCTACACTTCAGGCAGAAGCTCTGTTTGACAGAATATCTTTTAAAATGAAATATTGTTTTAAAATATTTCCTTGCACACCATGCGGCTTCCTCCAGCCACGCAGCGAGGATCCTTGAGCTGTGTGCAGCAGCTGCTGCCGGAGCAACTTGTTAAAAAAATCTGCACAGCAAATCGGATCTCCGATAGGCCATCAGAGGCCCTGCTGGGCAAAAGCCCCAATTGATGCTGCCGACTTTCTAAAAACACTCGGAGGGTGTCAGAAAAGGTGTTAACGGGCACCACAGTGCCAATGAGTTCCGTGCTGGGGACCCCTGTACGAAGATGACAAAACTGTGCAAGACCATCAAATAGTGCACGTGATACAGAATGCAGATATGATACAGAGAAATGGTATATCAGCAGACACAAAGCAGAAAAAAATGAATCACAGCAGCTCCTGAAACCCAGGCAATTCCCTCACTTGCATTTTGGACAGATATGCAAAAAGTGTGAGAATTCTGCCATATCCAACCTGAAGGCTGACACCTCTGCAAATTAAGCAAAAGCAAGCAACGCCTTCAATTTCTAATGCTTTTTGTGGCATTAGCCAGGAACTAAAGATGGGATGAAACGAATGAACAGAGAGTGATTAAAATGTGGAATCCGCTGCCAGAGGATGGAGCGATGGCCACAGGTGCAGACAGTGTTAAAAGGGGATTAGATGGATGCATGGAGGATACATCTCTCAGTGGCTACTAGCTATGGTGACTGAGAGGAACCTCTGGATACAAGAGCCAGGAAGCAACAGCAGTGGAAGGCCTCGGCCTCTATGCCCTGTTGCTGGCCCTCCAGAAGAACTGGCTGTCTGCCTTATGAGACAGGATGTTGGACTAGATGGACCACTAGTCTGATCCAGCAGGGCTCTTCTGATGTTCCTATGAAGACCATGGCCTCTATGTCCCATTGTTGGCTCTCCAGAGGAATTGATTGGCCACTGTATGAGACAGGATGCTGGACTAGATGGATCACTGGTCTGATCCAGCAGGGCTTTGGAGAGAGCCAGTTTGGTGTAGTGGTTAAGTGCGTGGATTCTGATCTGGGAGACCCGGGTTTGATTCCCCACTCCTCCACTTGCACCTGGCTGGATGACCTTGGCCAATCCGTAGCTCTGATAACAGCTGTTCTGAAAAAGAGCAGTTTCTGTCAAGAGCTCTCTCAGCCCCACCTGCCTCACAGGGGTGTCTGTTGTGGGGAGGGGAAGGGAAAGGAGTTTGTATGCCGCTCTGAGACACCTTTGGGTAGTGAAGGGTGGGGTATAAATCCAATCTCTTCTTCTTCTTCTGATGTTCCTATGAAGCCCTTGGCCTGTATGCCCCATTGTTGGTCCTCCAGAGGAACTGCTTGGCCACTGTGTGAGAAAGGATGCTGGACTAGATGGACCACTGGTCTGATCCAGCAGGGCTCCTCTTATGTGCTTCTGTTCTTAACTGTGCCAATTTCAACCAGGAGACCTGACCAACTAAATCAGGCCAGAAGTGATAGCCAGAGGTGGGTGGTGGGGTGTTTAAAAAAAAAAAAAGACCGGAGGGTAGAGTTGTGCCCAATCTCTGGGTTACCTCACAACCGTATCAAGCGGCTGCAGAGGAGGATATTGAAAACAGGCAACACCCTCGCTGACGGCTTTCTTGTGTGACGGGCAGACAGCCTTACCCTAGAATCCCAGGCCCTGTATTTGGCACCGCACACAGTTGCAGGTCATACACTCCGTCAGAAGTGTGCACTAAGCAAATGAACATTGGGAGCATTAGCCCAGGAAGGGGGTGGGGGATGAAATCAGAATGTGAACCAGTCAAGGGCACCAAGAAGGTGCAAACTGATTTCTGGAGAAAACAACGGAGGGGAGATCTCAACTGGCACATGCCGCTTTGGAACACTTGTAAACGCCGTGACTGCCTGGAAATGCTTTTTGATTTCCAGGCACAATTGTGTGTGTTTTTTCCCCTTCGACACTTCCAACAGGAATGTTTCAATTTAGACCGAAGATTCATATGGCCTCTAGTGTTGCCAACCTCCAGGTGGGGCCAGGAGATCTCCCAGGATGACGACTTATCTCCAGTCTATAGAGATCAGGGTTTTTTTTGGAAGAAATGGCTTTTTGGAGGGCGGACTCTCTGGCATTGTACCCCACCGAGGTCCCTTCCGCGCCTTGGCTCCACCCCCAAATCTCCTGGAATTTCCCAAACAAAATTGGCAAATGCTCCAAATTGGAAGGTGTCCGTTTCACAACGTTCTAATGTATCCAGTCAACAAAATACTGTTGACCATTGGATTCCATGCTCAAGAATTATTAATACAGTATAGTGTTTCTTGTTTCGTTCACGTGTTTTTTTGTCATCGGTTATAACGGATTTCTCAGTCGGTTCCATAGCCCACCACTTTTTCCAGTTCGGTGTAGTGGTTTGATTCCCCACTCCTCCACTCGCAGCTGCTGGATGACCTTGGGCAAGCCATAGTTCTGTCAGAGCTGTCCTTGAAAAAGAGCAGTTTCTGTCAAGAGCGCTCTCAGCCTCACCTACCTCACAGGGTGTCTGTTGTGGGGAGGGAAAGGGAAAGGAGTTTGTAAGCCACTCTAAGACTCCAAATGAAGGGTGGGGTATAAATCCAATCTCTTCTCTTCTTCTTCAATATAAACTGGAAGACTTCAAACCACAATGGGTTCTGATTCCTCTATATACCTTTGATACCTACACCAGTAAAGGTATGTTATCTGGAACATACCTATGCATATGGTATCCTTTCTACGTTTGTTGAAGGGTTAAAGTCATGATCACAAATAACAGGAGAAATAGGAAATTCTACTGGGTTTATTCTTTCTTTAACTTTACACCAAACTAGACTCAGGTGGGTCGCTGTGTCAGTCTGAAGCAACAGAACGAAGTCTGAGTCCAGGGGCACCTTTAAGACCAGCAAAGTTTAATTCTGGGTCTAAGCTTTTCTGTGCATGCACACTTCTTCGGGTACGTTGAAGAAACGTGCACGCACATGAAAGCTGATACCCAGAATTAATATCTGTTGGGCTTAAAGGTGCTACTGGACTCAAACTTTGTTTGATACCAAACTGTTATCCAAGTAACTATTCTGCAGTTTTACACCGACGATCGATTAGGTCCAGAAAGTGATTTTAAGGTTTGTTTGAGCAATACCTCTGATTTAATTTTCTACATCATTGCTTTGGTTTATACATCTGTTGGGGACAATTGGCACAATAATAAGTCTTTGCACTTGGTATTAACAGGCTTCCCTTTCTTAATGCATCCCAGAATCACCATATTCCACATTTCCTTTTATTCCCCATAAAACTCAGCATCAATTTTTTTGCATTCCCTTCTATCCCGATTAGGATTACCTGAAACATGAAGCTTCACTAAGGCCAGGGATCCTGGAGGGTTTTTTTTGCTATCTTCTGGGAATGGAGCTTGGGGTCACTGGGGGTGTGGAGGGGGAGAGATAGCTGTGGATTTCCTGCATTGTGCAGGGGGTTGGACTAGATGACCCTGGAGGTCCTTTCCAACTCTCTGATTCTATGATCCAATGTTGCTACTTCTAATACCTAATATTTTTATGTCTAAAATAGGGAGTGCCCATGGCTCAGTGGCAGAGAAGAAGAAGAAGAGGAAGAAGTGATTTCTATGTCAATGGTAAAATTCTCACTCAACAACAGCTGGAAGATAAAAGTGGTGGAAGAATCCCCTGGATACAATATTTCCAAGTCCACCATACCTTTAAAGGCATTGTCAGTAACTCTAATTTAGAAAGAGATTTGCTACCTTTTGAAAGATTTTTGAAGAATAGAGGATATGATCCTAAAGGTCTATTGGCAACAATTTATGCCCAACTACACAATCGTCTCTGGAAGGGCTCTTCATCGACCATGGACTCCTGGCTGAAGGATTGTGGAGTTACCTTTACAGAGGCGCAATGGCGGACAATTTGGTCTTCCAGTATGTTTAAAACTAGAGATATGAATTTGAAATTACAACACTACAAATTTTTCGCAAGGTGGTACCTTACCCCTGACAAGTTGTTCCATTGTAAATACAAAACTACTCCCTTGTGTTGGAAAGGCTGCGGTAATAAAGGCACATTAGTACACTGCTGGTGGGACGGTCCCCGAATTAAAAAGTTTTGGACTACGGTCATTGCTGAAATAAAGAAAATAACTAATTATGAGATTCCAAATACACCTGCATCTCTTTTGTTACATTTTTGGCCAGGTCTGAAGCTGT
>NW_015161993.1:488046-499241 GCF_001447785.1 Gekko japonicus | reverse complement strand
AGGATTGGATTTATACCCCGCCCTTCACTACCCAAAGGAGTCTCAGAGCGGCTTACAATCTCCTTCCCCTCCTCTCCCCACAACACACACCTTGTGAGGCAGGTAGGGCTAAGAGAGCTCTTTCGAGAACTGCTGGTGAGAGAAAAGCTCTGAAAGTGTAATGTATCCATCTCCTAGGCTAGGTCTCCACGCGGTCATGCGAAGCGCCCGAGCTTCGCTTCCAGAGACAATGGCCCAAGCGGATCCTAGCCCTCACCACTTAGAGGCCTGGGCTCCCGGCCGTGAGCCTATGGAACTTTCAGCCACTGTTATAGCTTATCACGAGTGTGTGGGGGTGTTTGGGCGTGGGGTTTATGGCACATATAAGCCGGCCGGGGGGGTGTTTGGGCGTGGGGTTTATGAAATCACTAGTAACTTTTCAGAAAGAACTTGCAACTGACCCCCGGTCACACCAGCAGCTGCACGTGGAGGAGTGGGGGAATCAAACCCGGTTCTCCCAGATTAGCGTCTGCGCTCCTAACCACTACACCAAACTGGCTTGGCATCTGCTTGGCGTGTAGACGGTCCCAGGTTCAATCCCTGGCATCTCCAAATAAAAAGACCAGGCAGTAGGTGATGTCAGTCTGAGTTGACAGTGCTGACCTTGATGGACCAATGATCTGATTCAGTATAAGGCAGCTCCATGTGTTCATGTGTCCCAGGAAGGGCAATTTCATCCTCCTCAACTCCCTTTCTTGTCTCTCTATACAGTTCCCAATTGATTTTTTAAATATAAATTTACAGTTCACATTGGACTATCAAGATTCTTATATCCAATGTTGTTTTTTCATTACAGTGACAGGTTATATTTTCCCTTAAACTGTACCCTTTTTGCACATCTAGTCCTCCCAGCCCCTCTTGCCTTTATTCATTCTGAAGCAAATGCCCAAAATGGATTGTGATGTGATTCCGTTGGTTTCTCTTCTTCCATGATGACTGGATGTCATCCACAGAGAAGCCAAACTGACACCCTAAAGCCTCAGACTTCAATAGTAAGCCCACTGTTTCTTATGACAACTGCAGTTTCAAGCATGTCACAAAAAGTAACTAGTCTCTGTTAGAGATGTAAAATTTCCAAAAATTTTGAAGCTCAGAAAAAAACCCGTTTTTCCCCCAGTTTTTTTTCGGGGGGGAAACTGAAATTTTCGGAAAAATTGAAAAAAATGCTACATTAGCACTTCTTTTGTCTTTTCTAGATTGAAAAGTCATTCTGCTATTTTAGGAACATAAAATATGACTACGGACATTTTTACTTGGCATGAAATTATCACAACTAGCATATTAAAAATATAGTGTGTCCAAACAGTTATTACAAACAGAATACCCGCCCACATGCAAAAACAAAACTGAAACATTTTTATTTTCTTCTGACAATAGCACCTCCTAAAGGAAGAAATGCATCTTGTTCTTGCATTGGAGAGTTCAGTTTGTAACCTAGGACTTGCTTGTCCTCAGTGCACAGAAATTAGATCAATCTGATACCATATATATATATTTTAGAAATGATTTGGAAAATATTTGAACACCTTGTCTTAAAATATTTTATTCATCATGTTAAAATAAAACGTTCCATAATCATTTCTTTTCTTTTTTCAATTTTTCCAATTTTTCGGAAAAAAACAAAAAAGGCTTCAGAAAAAAAACGGGGGGGAAACGTTTTTTTTCCGAATTTTTCCGTTTTTTTCCTGGGCCTTCACATCTCTAGTCTCTGTTGAATGGTACAAGTACTTCAAAATCAGGATGCTACTGAATTTCACAAGAACTCTGGTTTGATACAGAAGTTCAGGAACACAATTTGAGCCCAGTGGCACATTTGAGGCCCACAAAGTTTAATTCTGGGTGTAAGCTTTCACGGGCACTGTGGTGTACCGGTAGTGGTTAGGAGCACAGACTCTAATCTGAGAGAACCGGAACAGATTCCCCACTCCTCCACATGCAGCTGCTGGTGTGGCTTTGGGTCAGTCACAAGTTGTCTCAGAGCTGTTCTCTCAGGAGCAGTTCTCTCAGAGCTCTCTCAGCCCCACCTACCTCACAGGGTGTCTGTTGTGGGGAGAGGAAGGGAAGGAGATTGTAAGCCGCTCTGAGACTCCGAGTGAAGGGCGGGGTATAAATCCAATCTCTTCTCTTTTTTTTCTTCTTCTTATACCCAGAATTAAACTTTGTTGGTCTTAAAGGTGCCACTGGACTCAAAACTTGTTCGGTTGCTTCAGACCAACATGGCTACCCACCTGAATCTATAGACATCCAAGTTTCTTTAATAGTTTATCTGAAATAGCAATCACACCTTCTTCCAAACTATTAATGAAAGTTGACAGAAACACTGCAATTAGAAGTGACATCTTTTTTGATATTAATCATCTATATATATAAAAGGGCTGTCATGCAGAAGATGGAGCAGATCTATTCTCTCTTGCTCCGGATTGCAAGACTAGATCTAACGGGTGGAAATTACAAGGGAGTCGATACCGGCTAAATATCAGGAGAAACTTCCTAACTGTAAGAGTGGTTGAGCAGTGGAACAGACTGCCTCGGGAGGGGGTGGATGCTCCTTCGCTGGACGTTTTCAAGCGGAGACTGGACAACCCTCTTTCGGGTATGTTGTAGGTATGTAGGGCTATCTTTCGGCTGTGCTCCTGCAGAGTGCAGGGGGTTGGACTAGATGACCTGCAAGGTCCCTTCCAACTCTAACATTCTGTGATTCTATGATAAAAAGCCCTGTCCTGAATGGTCCAGGCTAGCCCCATTTCATTAGATCCCAGAAACTAAGCAGGATCAGTGCTGGTTAGCATTTGGATGGGAGACTACCAAGGAAGTCCAGGGTTGCTATGCAAAGGCAAGCAATGGCAAATCACATTGGTCAGTCTTTTGCCTTGAAAACCCTACTGGGTTGCGTTACATCGGCCGCAACTTGATGGCACTTCACACTCACACATACACACAAGTGCATAAAGGAAACAAAAATGGGAAACTTGTCAAAGAAAACTGGGAGAGAAATAATCTTCCTGATCGTGTACAAAAACTACAAGCAGTGAAGAAAAACTCATATTCGTACATCCTTACTTCAAAAGTCTCCCATTTATCATTACTTTGGCTTTGCGGTGTTATATATTAACTCCAACACAGTCGATAAATCTTTTCCCCAACTGAATGTTTCTAACGTTTAATACAATTGCCATACTACATCACCAAAAGCTTTTTCCCCATGCCAAAAAAACATGAGATGGAGTTTTTGTTATCGATCACTTACGTAGTGCATAATATTTTACATTTCCCAATACTACGTTTCATTCTTCGGCTACCTAGAAATTGTTCCTGATCCAGGTGTTCACATTGATAAAGAATCTCATTTAAACTCCTTGCAAGCATGGTTGTAAAAATGTTAAAAGCATTCCAGAGTAACGATATCAGTTGGATCTTTATTTGGTTCGGAATGGCTACAATTTGTGCATCATTCCACAATTCTGGAATCGTACCAAGAGAGCGGTTTAGCTATTATTTGGACAACTTTCTTATGGTCCTATACAATCAAATAAGCCCTGGAGCTATGTCTAATTTCACTCTCCTCTTTTCTACACTTCTTAAGGCTATTTCTAAGGTGATGTTTTTAAAGTGATCCCTACAAACTATTTGATAGTCACCTTACTGGAGACTGCATGAAGAATAAAAACATTTCATAGTATTCTTCAGCTGATACCCAAACATCTTTATTCGCTCTTGCAAAACTATCTTTTTATCAGAGGCACGGTCTACGTTTTACATTCTTCTCTTAACTAAAATGCCAATAATTCTTAAGTCTGGTTTCTTTTCTCAAGCAACCTGTGGTTTGCGTGATCTGTGAATAAGTGTGATATCTGGAAGAATTCTCAGTGTTTTCACCAAACTACACTTCCCAGGAGACTTTGGGGAGAGACATGGCATAAACTCGTATAGAAGACATGCAAGTTTGTAGTGCAGATATACTTTCAAGGTGAATTTGGGAGACCTCTGTTCATGTAGAAGGAGGAGGAGGAGTGGGGAATCAAACCCAGTTCTCCCGATTAGAGTCCTGCCGCTCTTAACCACTACACCAAGTTGTGTACATTCCGAGTACCGAAATGAACTGATCATCCCTCTTGAAGGTTTGTCCTCTGTGTCACCCCCTGCTAGGGTGACGTGGCTTCTGAGAGACAAACAAAAAAACCCCACCATAGCCAAACTTTTCTCAATTGTTGTGGCTTGTCATACAGCTATTCGGAATCGACAAGTTGATGGAACAGTAATTTTATTATCATCAACGCGCGTCTCTCAACGTGCTCTCGCTCTGCCTTTATCTACTCTACCTGGAGATCTCTCAGAACTGCAACTGATATCCCTGGAGAAAATGGCTCCTTTGAAGGGCGGACTCTCTATGGTGTATCCCGCTGAGGCCCCTCCCCTCACCAAACCCCGCCCTCCCCAGGCTCCATGCCCAAATCTCCAAGAACTTCCCAACTCAGAGTTGGTAGCTCAAGGTCTGCCTCCTGACGCAAGAGTCGCAGCAATACCAGACAAAGGAGCAGCCCCAGAGATCAACTTTTACCGACTGAGGGGAATGTCATACAATTGAAAGCAAAAAAAGGGAGGAAGAAAACTTAACCCAACTGAATGAAGAACCTAAAGGTTAAGATCTAAATAGGCCCAATAATTGTTAGTCAAAGTAAAAACGTGAAATACTGACAGATATACAAAAATATACATGTATTTATTATAAAGTCGACCAAAGAACAGATATTGGCCCTGGTGATAGCCTCAATTAAGAATCAAATCATGTGGTGACAACCAAAAATGACCATTATTGACCTTGACCATATGCGTTTCGGCTCATTGACCTTCCCCAGTGGTCAAACAAATGATATTACAGAATGGCTCCCGACGTTACAATGCAGCAATCATGTCTTATAAATTGACCGAGATGAAATTTTTTAATGATGATTGTCTGTGACCAAAGGCAAAGATACTATTCAGAAGCCTCATTCTTGATAGTTTGCTGCCATGGCCAGGTACACTTCCGTATAGTAATGGTTCAATTGTGTACCTTTCTCGCTTGGTCAGAAAAAATTCAATACAGCCAGGAGCCAATAGTAACGCAATAGCCCGGGGAAGGAGGGGTTTGGGAAAGGGAGGGATGCTTTATTTATTTATTTATTTATTTATCCATATTAGAGTCTGCGCACTTAACTACTTCTCCCATAGACTTCTAGGCAATAATTAGAAGTTTGGCATGTGGAAGAGGCCATTTCCAGTAGAGAAATGTCTAAACTCCTTCCTTGTCCACTGCTTTTCACCAGCAGTTTCCCTTCCTTACTTGACCAGGAAATTCCCTCTTGGAGCTCAGCAGAAAAATGGGACGGGTTGCAGAGGAAAAGCAGGGGGGTGGGAAAGCTGAAGAACCTCTCTTGGCACCACTCTCAGGTCCAGCTTCTCAGCTGTGGCTTGAATTCCACCTCCACAAAAGATGCCCAATTATGTGAAAAATCTAACTGTTCCAAAATATAGAAGAGCTTTTACCTTCGGACATCTAAATGTACTACCCTCAGTAGTTACCCTCAGTAGTTCTGCAAGGAGATCAAATCAGTCGATCCTAAAAGAAATCAGCCCTGACTGTTCCCTGGAAGGCCAGATAATGAAACTGAAGCTCAAATACTTTGGCCACCAAATGAGAAGGGAGCCCTCGCTGGAGAAGACCCTGATGCTGGGAAAGACTGAAGGTCAAAGAAGAAGGGGACAAAAGGAGATTGAATCAGTCAATCCTGAAAGAAATCAACCCTGACTGTTCCCTGGAAGGCCAGATCCTGAAGATGAAGCTCAAATACTTTGGCAACCCAATGAGAAGGGAGCCCTCGCTGGAGAAGACCCTGATGCTGGGAAAGACTGAAGGTCAAAGAAGAAGGGGACAAAAGGAGATTGAATCAGTCAATCCTGAAAGAAATCAACCCTGACTGTTCCCTGGAAGGCCAGATCCTGAAGATGAAGCTCAAATACTTTGGCCACCCAACGAGAAGGGAGCACTCGCTGGAGAAGACCCTGATGCTGGGAAAGACTGAAGGTCAAAGAAGAAGGGGATGGCAAAGGATGAGATGGTTTGACAGTCTTATCGAGGCAACAAACATGAAATTGAGCAAACTCCGGAGCATGACAGGAGGGCCTGGCGTGATGTGGTCTGTGGGGTCCCAAAGAGTCGGACTTGACCATGCGACTGAACAACAACAACAGCAACAACAGTAGTTACCAGAGGGCACTACATAAAGCAACCATACTTAGAAAGGTTATGTCCATGTGGCAGCAGGAAAATGGAGACTATAGATCATATCCTACTTGAGAGGAGGAGGAGGAGAGGGAGAAAGATGGGAAGAAAAAGAAGAAAGGAGGAGGAGGAGGAGAAGTTGGAGAAGAAGAGGGAGAAGAGGGAGGGGGAGGGGGAATGAAGAGGAGGAGGAGGGGAAGAAGAAGAAGAAGAGTTGGTTTTTAATACCCCACTCTTCAATACCTGAAGGCCTGACGAACAGCAGAGGATGAGTGGAAGTTGGGAGGTCTCCCGCTGAACTGGGCGACTGCTTTCCTTAGTTCCATAGTCAGGATAGTCTCTGAATGTCCCCCGGGGAAATCAGAATGTGAGAAGATGAAAGTCCTGTTCACACATTCTACTGAATGCACAGAGAAGAAAGAACCAATGCTAGTTCATTTTACAAATGAAACCAAGGACCAGTACCCTTAGTGATTCATGCAATGGTCACCTCAAGATTAGATTATTGTAATGCTCTCTACATGGAGCTGCCCTTGTCCCAAATCCGGAAGCTGCAGTTGGTGCAGAATGCGGCAGCCAGGCTGTTGTTGGGCCGCCCCATGCAGGAGCACATCCAGCCTGTGCTAAAAGCTCTGCACTGGCTGCCTATAGCATACCGAATTCGGTTCAAGGTGCTGGCACTTACTTTTAAAGCCCTATATGGTCAGGGACCTTCATACCTAAGGGACTGCCTTTCCCCACATGTTCCCCAGAGAGCATTATGATCGGGGTCCCAAAATCGCCTGGCTTTGCCAGGTCCCAAAGAAGCCAGGCTGGCTGCGATGAGGGCTTTCTCAGTGGCGACTCCACACTGGTGGAATGAGCTCCTGGAGAACATCAGGGCCTTCGACTAAGGAGCCGCACTATAACTGAGGCCCTCGCCCCAATATTAACATCATAATCAATAGCATTATAACATAATTTAAACAGCCGGATATAACCCAGATTACGTTGGCAGCTGATTATTTGTTTGTATTGTTGGATGCTGTTTATGCCCACCATCACTTAGGAATCATCTGAGCACTAGCACTTTATATGTTCTTATGTGTTTTTACTGTGATTGTAGATAAATAGTTTGTATTGTTTTATTACAATACAATACAATAGAGCCAGTTTGGTGTAATGGTTTGGTGTAGTGGTTAAGTGCGCAGACTCTAATCTGGGAGAACCAGGTTTGATTCCCCACTCCTCCACTTGCACCTGGCTGAATGACCTTGGACAAGCCGTAGTTCTGACAAGAGCTGTTCTTGAACAAGAGCAGTTTCTGTCAGAGCTCTCTCAGCCCCATCTACCTCACAGGGTGTCTGTTTATTTAATTTAATTTAATTTAACATTCGGCTTCTATACCGCTCAGACCCGAAGGTCTCAGAGCGGTTTACAATTGTGCTGCAAGTGCAGATTACTCCTAATTCTATGGCCACATATTACAAGGGGTGGGGCTGCCTACCGACACCCGGGTGGGTTCGCTGTTCTCGGCTCTCTTTCCTCGGTGGTCCACTGGGGTTGGCGTGCATCCATGGCCAGTCCTTCTCGGCTTCTATCTTCCGGCGCACAGCCCGCGGTACGAGGCTACCGTATCCGGCTCCGCTGCGCCTGTGCCACTCATGCTGCCGTGTGCTCCTTTGTCGTTCCACCTCCACTGTCGCCGAGTGACGGACGCCAAGTGCTGGACGCTGTTGTTCCATTGGCCACCAGGGATCGCCGCACCGCCGCCGCCGCCATCGCTGCCGCTGAAGCTCCACCACGTCCTCGCTTGGAGGAGGGTGCCCCCTACCCTTCTAAGGGTAGGTACCCATTTATCTACTTGCATTTTTTTTTAACTTTCGAACCGTTGGGTGGGCGGGAGCTAGGACTAGGGCCGGGTGCTCACCCCGGCCGCGGTGGGTGTCGAACAGCCATAGGGCTGTTCGCTATGATGTTACATGCAAGCGTTTTATTGCTTGCGCCACCGCTCCCTTTTTCCATCTCTGAGGTAAAAACATCTCAGCAGGGTATTATGCCTTAGAGTGCATCCTCCAAAGCAGCCATTTTCTCCAGGGGAACTGATCTCAGTTGTCTGGAGATCAACTGCAATAGCAGGAGATCTCCAGGTGCCCCCTGGAGGTTGGCAACCCTATTTCTTGGGATTACGTGACCCATCATTTTTTTTATTTCTTTCATGTTTTGCACTTCCACCACCATCCTGAAGCTGGTGGCCAGTTTTGAGGCTCCTAACTTTATTTATGGATGAGATGCCTTGCCACAGATGAACAGACAGACAGGCAGAGCCTTTTATTATAAGACAGCCTATTGCAACAAGCCCGTTTATTATTGCTGAGCCCATCCCGAGAAGCCCATTCCAAAAAGCACAATCTTCTGACCTGAAGATTGAGGGCCCTACACCACTAAGGGAGACCTCAAGGAGCTCAGCGTGTCATTCTGTCCCTGAAGAATCCTGGCTTGTTCTCCGGTCAAGACATCAAATGGACTCGGAAATTGCTTTGAAGACAAAAGGCGATGTGTAGTCCAAGGCCTGTTTGATCGGTTGCGTTTATCTCTGTGGGTGTCAAAGTGGCTCCATCCAAGACTCACTCAGGTTACCAAATTAGTCATTCAGAGAGGAGGCCGAACACTTCTGGTCTCCAAACGATCTGCGGAAGAACATTCCGAGCTGGGAAATTGCTCCTGGTGGACAATGCTGGTATAAAAATGTTGTTGAGGCCAACTACAAACTCTCGGACCAATCTCGCTCAGCCGGATGGGTTTTCATGGACAGCTTGGTCCACAAGGAGCTGCACATGGCCGATGCTGTTTTCTGAATCCACACTGATGTAAATAGTATTTTTACCTGAGAGATGGAAAAACCAAGTTGCTATTGCATGAACAATCAAGAGCTTTTGAGCCGCTCAGAGTAGAAATGTGAGATTTACTTAAAGTAAAGGTAAAGGTTCCCTCGCTCGAAAGCCAGTCAAGTCCGACTCTAGGGTTGCGGTGCTCATCTCTGTTTCCAAGCCGAAGAGCCAGCGCTGTCCGAAGACGTTTCCGTGGTCATGTGGCCGGCATGACTAAACGCCAAGGCGCACGGAACGCTGTTACCTTCCCACCGAAGTGGCACCTATTGATCTACTTGCAATGTCTTGCTTTCGAACTGCTAGGTTGGCAGGAGCTGGAACTAGAGACGGGAGCTCACTCCGTCATGCGGCACACTCGGGTCTGGAACTGCTGAACTACGGACCTTCCACAGCAACCACTTAAGCCACCACAACTTACAAACTCCTTTCCCTCCCCCTCCCCACAACAGACACCCTGTGAGGTGGGTGGGGCTGAGAGAGCTCTGACAGAAACTGCTTTTTCTCAAGAACAGCTCTTGACAGAACTACGGCTTGCCCAAGGTCATCCAGCCAGGTGCGAGTGGAGGAGTGGGGAATCAAACCCCGTTCTCCCAGATTAGAGTCTGCGCACTCAACCGCTACACCAAACTGGCTCTCCTGGACTTCCTTGGTGGTCTCCCATCCAAGTACTAACTGGGGCCAAACCTGCCTAGCTTCTGAGAACTGGACTATTCTGGCCAGCCTTTAGCCCTGTACCAGCTGGCAAAGCGAGTCAGGAGAAACAACGCGACACAAAACACCACACAATTGTGCAGGCAAAAATATCATAAGTGATCAGAGTCACAGACTGAGGCACTAGGGAGCCCACCACACAATTGTGCAGGCAAAAATATCATGTGACCAGAATCACAGACTGGGGCACTAGTGAGCCCAACTGTCAAGCTTGCCCTGCGCACCCGGTGCCGCGCCTCCTGTGGCCGTGGTGCGTTCTGTTGAGGCAGGGCCGTCGGTTCTGGGAACCGAGGAGTTGAAGCTGAGGAAAGCAGTGGGACCTCAGATAGGCAGGGGACGAGGTTGACTGCACCTTGTAGGTCCCACGTCGTGCCAGGGTTCGCGTTGGCTCAGCTTTCCTCTCTCTCTCTTTCTGTCCTCGCCTTCGTTCCTCCGCACGTTCATCCTCTCCGACCCCTTTGCTTTCCTCGTCTTTTGTTCTCATCCCTGCTCCCAGCACCGCCCTCCTTCCCCACCTTCTCCCAGCCCCGCCCACTGTGATAAGCATGGATGCTGTCCTGGCTTCCTCGATATGGTCAGAGCTGGGCCGGTAACGGCTCTGCTGGCCCGGAGACCACGCCACCGGCGTCGGTGTGCGAGGTATCTTGGGCCTGTGTGCTGGTCACCAGCTTCTCCCCGGCGGTGCAATCGAGGTGCCCCGGCGGTGCAATCGAGGTGCCTCCCGCAATCGAGGTGCCCCGAGGTTCTTGGCTTCGTGACCGGGTCCGACTGGGATGTCGTGCTTCTCTGGCGGAGCCGGTGGGGCTGCTCCCTCGTCACGAAGGGAGTGGTCCGGGTCCCGATGTCTGGTCTTGTGGCTTTCCGGGTGAGTCCATCGTTTGGGGGAACCCTGGGGGGTGCGGAATAGGTCCCGGGGCCTCTGGGCCGGGACACCAACACACTTCCGCTGTGATCCTTGTGCTTCTTCTTTTATTTTAAAACTTCCTTTGCAAAATCCCACTGTTCCCCCACCTTTCCAATTTTGCAGGCTTGTTTTAAGGGCGTGAGGGAGGGAGGTTTGGGAACAGCCAGGGTTAAAATATAGGGTTCTGCAAACTCAAGGGACTCCAGTTTTGCAGAGAAATATTAGTTTTAACACACACACACACCCCAATGTGGAGCTCCAATGGAATAATAGCAGAACAAGTGCTGGAGAGGACACCCAACATTATTATCTCAAACTATCTTGTAAAAAAACCCAAGACCCTAGAGAGCCACTTCCACTCTGAGTGGACCTTGGGGGGGGGGGGGGGGGGTGGAAGTGCCACCCCATT
>NW_015161993.1:485858-488013 GCF_001447785.1 Gekko japonicus | reverse complement strand
GAAGCTTGCAGTGCCCAGCCATTTCATTTTTCTCCCCAGGGTCTTAGGCTCAGACCATTTATATTTGTAGTTTATATTGGGGGGGGGGACCAGCCAGGGTTAAAAGATAGAGTTCTGCAAACTCAAGGGACTCCAGTTCTGCAGAGAAATATTAGTTTTAACACACACACACACCTCAATGTGGAGCTCCAATGGAATAACAGCAGAACAAGTGCTGAAGAGGACACCCAAAATTATTATCTCAACCCATCCTGTAACACACACACACACCGAGACCCTGGAGGGCCACTGCCACCAGTGTTCCCTCTAAGCTGAGTTAGTGTGAGCTGGCTCACAGTTTTTTTAGCCTCCGGCTCACACATTTTTGTCTCAGCTCAGGAAGGAGGGCTCCAGAGCAAACTAATTTATGCAGTAGCCAAATCGCTTGCTCACAACTTTAATGCTAGTAGCTCACAAACAATAATTTTTGCTCACAAGACTCCACAGCTTAGAGGGAACATCGACTGCCACCTGAGTAGACCTGGAAGGAGGGGGCGGAGAGCTGTTTCATGTTCTTCCCCTGGGGCCTAGGCGCAGACCATTTATATTTGTAGTTTATGTTTGGGGGTTGGTGTTGGGACCAGTGTTCCCTCTAAGCTGAGTTAGTGTGAGCTAGCTCACAGTTTTTTAGCCTCCAGCTCACGTATTTGTCTTAGCTCAGTAAGGAGGGCTCCAGAGCAAACTAATTTATGCAGTAGCCCAATCGCTCGCTCACAACTTTAATGCCAGTAGCTCACAAAGTAGACTTTTTGCTCACAAGACTCCACAGCTTAGAGGAAGCATTGGTTGGGACGAGCCAGGGTTAAAATATAGAGTTCTGCAAACTCAAGAGACTCCAGTTTTGCAGAGAAATATTAGTTTTCACACACACACACACACACACACTCCTAATGTCGTGCTCCAATGGAATAGTTGCTATAATATCTTTAATTGTCTTTGTCTGTGCCCTTTATAAAGTCTATATCTCTGCTACCTGGCATTACATTTTATGACACGCATGGCCCAGCCCGACGAAATCCAATTTATGTCAAATCCGGCCCTCATAACAAATGAGTTTGACACCCCTGACCTACTACTTTAAACTGGAATTACCGGGACTTGAACCTGGGACCTTTTGCAAGCCAGGTGGAGGCTCTGCCACTGAGCCACGGCCCCTCCCCATGAATGCCTGCCTCATCTTGCGCAGCAGGAGGTGATTCCCCTCCCAAAAAGGGCATCGCCTTAACTATTGTGAACCCATTCGCCTAAACAGCGCTATCTGGGCCTGAGGGGTTGTTTGGTATTTTGAAAGCGGAAAAAATTACTGGATGCCACGAGAATTCAGACTGCGATTCCCCAAACGGCACTTCAGGTGGAGACAGCTGCAGACACCAACTGTGAAAAATATTCATCCAGTGGCTCCTGACCTCTGTCTCACATGCCAGGTTGCCGGCAGCTATCAAGTTGCCGGTGGGTACAGGAGTTCTCTGGTGATTTGACAGCAGCTGAGGGGGAAAGCCGGCCGGCCTGGAAGGCACCCCATCCTGGCACTGTTTACGTTGTCAGCTAGAGCACAAAATGGCAGATGAAAAGAGCATTTCTGTGGCACTGGTCCCTTAACGCTTGAACCGCTTCACATCTGATCCTCACAAAAGACACACACGGAATGATTATCCCCAGGGGTCATTTCCTGCGGGAGCACACAGGAGTGGAGCTCCGGCAGTAAGGAGCCCAGGGGGTGGGCACATGCAACAAGCCCCACCCCCTGCTCCCAGCAGCCCTCAGTTGGGCCACGAGGAGCAAGAAGCAGCCAGGTAAGTTGCAGAGCCATCCTCGAACCGCCTTCAGGTACAAGCTCTCCCTCCTCTGTGAGGACAGATCTGCACGTCAATAGCTCGCAATCCAAAACAGTCCAGTGGAGCCTGAGCGGTGGGTGTTGCCTTCTGACACACTTCTGGTAACGTCAGGGGGCATGGCATATGCAAATGAGTTATGCTAATGAGCTCCCGCACCTCTTTTTCTACAAAATGACTCCTGATTATCCCCATTTTACACACAGGGATGGCACAGAGGCCTACAAATGCCAAACTTCAAACCTTCCACTCTTGTTCCTGGGACTCGGGGTTGGTAACTTTGA
>NW_015161993.1:484629-484782 GCF_001447785.1 Gekko japonicus | reverse complement strand
TCATAAATTACTGGAGTTCACTCTTCATTGGGTGGGATATTAATCTACAAAACAAAACGAGGAAGAAATAAATTGTTTCTAGGTATGACTGAAGCGCTGAAGCCAGTGTTGTCAGCAATCTGGAGGGGGGGAAATGCCTTGTCCGTTTCACAG
>NW_015161993.1:478446-484473 GCF_001447785.1 Gekko japonicus | reverse complement strand
CTTAGAGGGAGCATTGATCCCAGTAGAAGAAATGAATTTACACCCACACAGGGCCAGCCCCAGCTTATTTTGCACCCTAGGCGAGGATCCCTTCTGCCCCCCCCCATGCGCCCACCCTGGCTCGGACCCGTTAATCAAACAACCTCTGCTTCTCACTTGCATTGACAGTTCCTTGCTGGGGTTGCCATAAGTCAGTTGCAACTTGAGCGTCCTTATGTAATAGCCCCCCTACTTAGATTCTTCTTTGACTCAGCTGAGTGACCCTTCTGTGCCCAGTGGGCTAAGTTCTTTGGTGGAATTGGTGTTTGTCAAACAACCTCTGCTTCTCACTTGCCTTGACAGTTCCTTGCTGGGGTTGCCATAAGTCAGTTGCAACTTGAGTGTCCTTATGTAATAGCCCCCCTACTTAGATTCTTCTTTGACTCAGCTGAGTGACCCTTCTGTGCCCAGAGGGCTACGTTCTTTGGTGGAATTGGTGTTTGTATAATCAGAAAGATCATAACATGTTTAAAACTCAGTAGTGTTTGCAGCTGAACCAGGACAGCGGGCTTTCTGGCACAGAGAGGCTTCCGTGGAACTCATTCCCCTCCCTCAGTGCCAGGCCCCCAGTTCCCATGAGCCACATCCCATACAATCCGGCTCTCAGACAAACTCCGTAAAAACTCTTGATAACCATAAAGATTTCTACTCTGGGAAATAAGTTGTCAGCTCCCGCTCTGTGGCCCCACCCACCCCATCCACACAGCTGACCCGCACTCCACATTTCCACCCAAACCTGCAGGGTGAAAAGGGTACATGGCAGGCAGCCAAGTCCGGCACGGCCTGGAGGTTTAAAAAGCTGAACTGGGCAGGTGAGGGGGGGGACGAGACTCCAGGCTCGCCTGCCTGACCCTCCTCCTACGCCAAGGCAGGAGCAACCTGGCAGCAGCTGCAGCCCTTATTAATAAAACAGGCCTGGGCTCCCCTGGGCTCGCCGCGGCACTCATCAAGATTTCCGCCTCCCGCTCAGGCAGGCAACACAGCGCCGTGCCCCCAGCTGAAGAGAATCGGGGCTGTCAGCTCATCTCCACCTGACACTCTGGAGCGCAGGAGACAGGCAGAAGATGCGGCGTGGAGACAGGCTTGTGTGGCCTAAAGGGCAGAACGGTGTGCCTATATTTGAAAGTGGCTCCAGGGGAGAGCTAATGAGGACTGGCCCATTTAAACGCGACCGTCTGTACCTGCTTAGAACATCATTATATGCGGACGTCGGAGGGGGGGAGGGGGGAATTAAAACCTCTACGGCTGCTATGTAGCGACTATCATTTATCACTGAGGCAGAAGACGGCTCGTGTCCAGACATCTACAGCCTCCGCCAAAGCTCCATCTTCGGGGCCGGCGGCTTCGTCAAAAACAACAGAAGCCGGCTGATTTGTTTTTCATCCTTTCTATAAGCGGGGCTTCCGAATGTAAAAACTGTGCCGTTTGAGGGACAGTCTGCCCATGCTTAGATGTGCTCTGGACAGGCAAGAATCGCTTTTGATAGAGGCCTGACTCACTGAAGGCAAAAGACGCAGGTGGATGAGTCAGTCCACAGCAAAGGGTTGGTTTTTGTTTTGTTTTTTAAAAAAAGCTATGGGTGACACCCCTTCTCAAGGAGGTCAGGAGGTCACAATCACAACCTTCCCGACTCTTTTAAAATACAGAGAGAGCCTTGACCATTTCCCCTTTCCAGTCTTCTCTCTTCCTTACAGAGACATCAACTCAAACAGGGTAGCCCAGACCCCTTTAATAACAGCCCCTCACTCATACATTTTTTGGAAGAAGAGATGGGATTTATACCCCACCCTTCACTACCCAAAGGCATCTCAGAGCAGTTTACAAACTCCTTTCCCTTCCCCTCCCCACAACAGACACCCTGTGAGGTAAAAGAAGAAGAGGAGATTGGATTTATACCCCGCCCTTCACTACCCAAAGGAGTCTCAGAGCGGCTGACAAACTCCTTTCCCTTCCGCTCCCCACCACAGACACCCTGTGAGGTAAAAGAAGAAGAAGAGATTGGATTTATACTCCCTTCACTACCCAAAGGAGTCTCAGAGCGGCTGACAAACTCCTTTCCCTTCCGCTCCCCACCACAGACACCCTGTGAGGTAAAAGAAGAAGAGATTGGATTTATACCCCGCCCTTCACTACCCAAAGGAGTCTCAGAGCGGCTGACAAACTCCTTTCCCTTCCGCTCCCCACCACAGACACCCTGTGAGGTAAAAGAAGAAGAGATTGGATTTATACCCCGCCCTTCACTACCCAAAGGAGTCTCAGAGCGGCTGACAAACTCCTTTCCCTTCCGCTCCCCACCACAGACACCCTGTGAGGTAAAAGAAGAAGAGATTGGATTTATACCCCGCCCTTCACTACCCAAAGGAGTCTCAGAGCGGCTGACAAACTCCTTTCCCTTCCGCTCCCCACCACAGACACCCTGTGAGGTAAAAGAAGAAGAGATTGGATTTATACCCCGCCCTTCACTACCCAAAGGAGTCTCAGAGCGGCTGACAAACTCCTTTCCCTTCCGCTCCCCACCACAGACACCCTGTGAGGTAAAAGAAGAAGAGATTCTACCCAAAGGAGTCTCAGTGCGCCCTACCGGATCAGACCAGTGGTCCATCTAGTCCAGCATCGTGTCTCACACAGTGAACAACCAGTTCCCCTGGATGGTCAACAGCAGAGCAGAGAGGCGACCCTGATGATGGGAAAGATTGAAGGTCAAAGAAGACGGAGACGGCAAAGGATGAGATGGCTGGACATAGATGCAACGAGCATGAAGTTGAGCAAACTTCAGAGGACAGCGGAGGACAGGAGGGCCTGGCGGGATCTTCTTCATGGGGTCACGAAGAGTCGGACTCGACTGTGCGACTGAACAACAACAATTCGTTTGGCCATCACAACATCCTCTGGCAGTGAACCAACCATATTAATCACTCTCTGTGTAAAGCAGTATTTCTTTTTCTTCCATATGTCTTCTCATTTTAAGGACCAACAGGTTACATGAGGGGCAATGAGGCCTGGGTCCAAACTTTTCGATGAGACCCTCTTCAGAAGAAGAACAAAAAACACCACCCGTTTATTCTAATACTAAATGTTGCTGAGTAGATCTGAGTCGTAACAGTCGCGTAAAAAGTACCGCCAGATGAACTGTGCGATTTGAGCCTTCTGTAAAAGGTGTTTTGGTCAGTTTAGTAAGTCAGTTTCAGAAATCAGCACATGAACACAACACACCATGTGCAGCAAAGAGTCCAGCAATATAAAGGGTTGCCAGCTCTGGGTTAGGAAATTCCTGGAGATTTGGGGGGGGGTGAAGCCTGGAGAGGGAGGGGTTTGAAAAGGGGAGGGACTCCAGCAGGGTATACTGCCGTAGACTCCAACTTCCAAAGCAGCCATTTTGTTCCCGCAGAGGAACAGATCTTAAGCTTCTGGAGATCAACTGTAATAGCAGGAGACCTCCAATTACCACCTGGAGGTTGGCAAGCCCATTTAGTAACAAGGGAGGTCCGTATTCCTAATATCTGGCTTACTTTGATGTAGTGGTTAAGTGCGCAGACTCTAATCTGGGAGAACTGGGTTTGATTCCCCACTCCTCCACTTGTACCTGCTGGATGACCTTGGGCAAGCCGTAGTTGTGATAAGAGCTGTTCTTGAAAAAAGAGCAGTTTCTGTCAAGAGCTCTCTCAGTCCCACCTACCTCACAGGGTGTCTGTTGTGGGGAGGGGAAGGGAAAGGAGTTTGTAAGCCACTCTGAGACTCCTTTTGGGTAGTGAAGGGTGGGGTATAAATCCAATCTCTTCTCTCTTTCACTACAACCACCCTCTGCTTTGGAAGAGCCTCTGCTTTGCATGCAGAAGGTCCCCAGGTTCAATCCCCAGCATCTCCGGTTCAAAGGACCAGGCAGTAGGCAATGCAAAACACTTTTGCCTGAGAGCCTGGAGTGCCGCTGCCAGTCTGAGTAGACAATATTGACCTTGATAGACCAACAGTCTGATTCAGTATAAGGCAGTTTCATGGGTACTGATGGAGAATGAATTGTTTTGGCAGATTTGGCCTTTATTTTTAATCGGTGTTTTCTTTAAAAAAAAAATTGTACACTGTTCCGATTCTGTTAAAGGACTCTTACGTTTTGCGTCCTCGCAGCTGGTTGGTGCAGTGTTGGTGCAATGTTATCTGCGAGTTCGAGGAAGGAAGGTGGGATGTAAAGATTTTGAACAAATAAATATTCAGGCATTTGAAACACTCTGGTTCCAGGCGAGGCACAGAGGGTCAATTCTATTTAGGGTTGCCAGCCTCCAGGTAGACCTTGGGTTCTGTTATTAGAGAGCCAACATGGAATGTTTCCTTCAAGAGTTGGTAAGTAGTGATTGATAAGAACTGTGATTGCTACACGCTTCGATAAAGCAAATGTTGTGAAACGAACTGTTTACATTGCGCAGCATTCGTTAGCATGTCAGCGATAATAGAAGAGAATTTTCTACAGAATTACTACAGTCCGGGCTATTTTGGGGCAGGAACGCACAGGAACGGAGTTCCGGCTGGCTCCTGAGTTGGCCACGCCCAGCAGGAACCCGTTAGCATAATAGGCCACACCCAAGAGCAGAAACTCATTCGGATTGGCTACATTAGGGGGGTGTGGTCTAACATGCAAAGGAGTTCCTGCAACAAAAAAAGCCCTGGGTTTTGACAACAAACAAGGTAAACAGAATAACAAGCAAAAGGTGGGTGTGGCTGGATGACTACACTTCTGGTAACACGGGGGTGTGGCCTAATATGCTAATGAGTGGAGCGGTCAGGGTGTGGCCTAATATGCTAATGAGTTTCTGCTGCTGGGTGTGGCCTATTATGCTAATGAGTTCCTGCTGGACTTTTTCTACCAAAAAAAGCCCTGACTACAGTAAATGATTTTGCAACATATCTCTACCGGCTCTTCGTTATTTTCGTCACGGATGTTGTCGTTGGATCTCCCCCGCTCACCTTCGGGTAAGGCCTGCAGATCTCCTGGAATTACAACTGATCTCCAGAGGACAGAGACAAGAGAAAAAACGGCTGCATCGGAAGGCGGACTCGATAGCATTATACCCTGCGGAGGGCCCTCGGCTCCCCAAACCCTGCCTTCTCTGGGCTCCACCCCAAAATCTCCAGATACTTTCCCATCCAGAGCTGGCAACATTATTTTGTCCTCTCCCCCCTGGCCTTTGGAGAATACCCACAGACTGTGTGAACAGGAGTCGAGTCAGGAAATGAAGCAGAAAACACAGTCTTGAGGCTGTAAATCGGGGATTATTCTGTAGCGGCAACAGCTGCCTAAAGCAGAGAGGGCCCCCCTCCCCTCGCCTCTGCGGGGTCAGAGCCAGTGCCAGGAGGAAAAGAAATCAGCTCCCCCCCCATCCCTGGAGATGGGGGGTTGGTGCAGGCAGCGAGCTCCTCTCTTTCGGGTCAGCCCCTTAATTAGAAGCACCGACACATGGCAAGCCTGGAACAGCTGCTAGGAGCATCTTTTACAGTCCCCTCCAAAGGTGCTACCTTCCTTCTGTCGGAGGAAATTGCAGGCTAAAAAAAGAAAGCCACCGAGCATGGGCATTCGGTGTGATCAATCGAAGGCAGGGCGAAGCGGAAAAGGGGCGCGGGGGGTGGGCTACAGGAGGCCACAAGTGTCCTGGGGCAGTTAATATTCCGCGCTTAAGAAAAGGGCCTTTAAAAGCCCCATAGTTAAACTAGGAGTTTTAAATTGATGTGCTATGGCTTTTAAAAAAAAAAAAAATCCTGAACATCTATTTTGCAAGCAAAGACCACACACCTCTGCTTCGTTCAAGGCCAGCGTTTGAGATGCTGCGGAATTTGGAACCTTGGGGGGGGGGGTAACAGCAGGGTAGTCCCAGGTGAGGTGCTGATAAATGAAAGTACTGCCTATCTGACAAAGAGGCAGAGGACTTTGGCTACGGAGAGGAGGAGGAGGAGGAGGAGGAGGAGGAGGAGGAGATTGGATTTATACCCCACCCTTCACTT
>NW_015161993.1:467102-477668 GCF_001447785.1 Gekko japonicus | reverse complement strand
CCCCGCCTACCTCACATGGCGTCTGTTGTGGGGAGGGGGAGGGAAGGTGATCATAAACCGCTCTGAGACTCCAAGTGAAGGGCAGGTTATAAGACCAATCTCCTCCTCCTCCTCGTTCTTATTTATTAATTTATTTATATTTATTAATTCAATTTTTATCCCACCCTCGCTGCCAAAGGCAGACTCAGGGCGGCTTACAATAAAAGTTAAAAATATATTAAAACACACGTGCATATAGAGCACAACATCATAAATACAAGACATGCCTATTCATAGTACAGAATAAAATAATACAAGATAAAATAGCAATGATGTCCCAGAGACCATGATGGAATATGCCCCAAAAATAGCCCCCGTCAGCATCCGACATCGCTGGCTATTGATGTCAGTATAAGGGCCTTAACCGTTCAGTTAGCGTTGTTGGTGCTGTTGATGTTATTAGTGGATGTTATTAGTGGCGGCTCCTAACCAAAGGCCTGGTGGAAGAGCTCCGTGTTACAGGCCCTGCAGAGCTGTAAAAGGTCCCGCAGGGCCCTGATGTCATCCGGGAGCTCATTCCACCAGTAATGGAGCCTCCACTGAAAAGGCCCTCGCCCTAGTGGAAGCCAGTCTGGCATCTTTCGACCCAGCGAGAGCCAAGCGATTTTGAGACGCTAACCTTTGTTTTCTTTTTAAAACTGGTAGCTGCTGTATAGCAGGGATCGCCCACTGTGGTGTCCACGGTCACTACAGCACCCGCTGACATCTTTTCTGGAATCCCCCAAGTGTTTTTAGAAAGTAAGCAGGGCCAAGTAGGGATTTTCTCCAGAAAGGCTTCTGACTGGCTACTGGAGATTCTTCTGGCTGTGCAGTTTTTTTCAAAAAACGTTGCTTTGGCAGCAGCTGCCACCACAGCACACAAGGATCTTCGCTGTGTGACGGCAGTTAAGCTGTGGCAATCGTTTTGTGGCTGGCTCCACCTCCTCGGGCAGCCATTTTGTGGCAGCCATTTTGTGGCTGAGCCCACCGTGCTGTGTCAGAATTCCAAAGGGGTCTGCAGGCTCAAAAAGGTTGGGGACCTCTGCAATACAAGTGGATCTTTTAAAGAAAACTGGCAATAAAAGCATGAGGGGGGGGCTTACCAGCTACAAGGAAACGACGACAGTAAAATAAATAGCACAATGTGAGCGGGAAGGTCAAAACTGTACACCTTTCCCACCCACTTTGCCTGTTCTCTTTCTGGTGTAGGTGTTTTGGTGCAGTACAGTGGGTTACACCATCAGACCAGAACCTGAGGTGACTGGGTTCGAATCCCTCAGTCAGCCATGGAAGCCCACCAGGTGACCTGGGTCTCACCACAATCTCTCAGCCTAACTTACTCTTCACAAGATTGTTGTTATGGAGATTGGGGGAGATTAGAACGATGTAAAAAGCTGCTTAGAGTCCCCAGTCAGGGAGAACACAAGAAGTGCCCTGCTGGATCTGACCAGTGGTCCATCTAGTCCAGCATCCTGTCTCACAGAGTGGCCAACCAGTTCCTCTGGAGGGCCAGCAACAGGGCACAGAAGCCGAGACCTCCATAAGAACATAAGCCCTGCTGGAATAGACCAGTGGTCCATCTAGTCCAGCATCCTGTCTCACAGAGTGGCCAACCAGTTCCTCTGGAGGGCGAAGACCAGGGCAAAGAGGCTGAGCCTCCATAAGAACATCAGAAGAGCCCTGCTGGATCGGTCCAGTGGTCTATCTAGTCCAGCATCCTGTCCCACACAGTGGTCAACCCGTTCCTCATGACGGCCAACAACAGGGCACAGAGGCTGAGCCTCCATAAGAACATAAGAAGAGCCCTGCTGGATCGGACCAGTGGTCCATCTAATCCAGCATCCTGTCTCAAACAGTGGCCAGACAGTTATTCTGGAGGTCCAACAGCAGGGTGTAGAGGCCAAGGCCATTCCCTGATATTGTCTCCTGGCTCTGGAGGTTCCCTTTAGTCATAACAACTAATGGCCACTGATAGACCTAACCTCCATGAATCTATCCAATCCCCTTTTAAAGCTGTTTATCCCTGTGGCCACCACTACATCCTCTGGCAGTGAAGCCCACAGATCAATTACTCTCTGTGTAAAGCAGCGTTTCCTTTTTGCCGTCCTGAACCTACTGCTCATCACCTTCATCGGATGCCCTCAGAGCGCATACCCCTGCGTGACAACCTTCACAATGGGTGTGTTTCAGCATTTTGCCGGCCAGCCGCTAACATCTCATGGCGGAATTTCATGAAGACGCCTCTACGGCTTAATCCTGCACAAGACGACGGCTGCACATGACTGGCACCGCATGACCCAACCCGTCTATTCACCTGGATGCATTTCAAAACAAACACCATTAGAGCTCCAGCCCGAGAGTATTATAAAACAGAGCCAGACAATCAACTCCCTCTGCTGTGCCAGCGGCGAGGCGGAAGCCGCTCTCCCGTGCCACCGGGATTGTGTGACTAATGCCCCAAGAAGTGACTGCAGGACTTAGGAGAGCAGAAGGAAGCAGAGGTGACTCTTGGGTCACAGGGCAGCTATATGGTTTGGCCACGTGCATCCCCAGCAATCATCACTTGCCACTTTTCACTACAGCTAGAGACAACTGCAGCTGTACGAGGCAGAGCAATGCTGGAAAGGAAGACGGTACACAGATGACCACACATGAAGCTTGTTATGTATTGAGACTGAACAGTACCTGGAACGGGTTGAGCTTGTTCCTCCAGGACCAGAATCCTGAAGTTGACCAATAGTATAGTAGTGTAATGTAATGTATCGTTGGGAGTGGGGTGTGTTGGGATGTGGTCTTTGCATGCTTTATAAGCAGGGCAGCAAGCCCCGGATTTCAGTCCTTGTAAGGTAAAGGTAAAGGTTTCCCTTGCTCGAAAGCCAGTCGAGTCCGACTCTAGGGTTGCGGTGCTCATCTCCGTTTCGAAGCCGAAGAGCCAGTGCTGTCCGAAGACGTTTCCGTGGTCATGTGACCGGCATGACTAAACGCCAAGGCGCACGGAACGCTGTTACCTTCCCACCAAAGTGGTACCTATTTATCTACTTGCAATTTCTTGATTTCGAACTGCTAGGTTGGCAGGAGCTGGGGCCAGAGACGGGAGCTCACTCCGTCATGCGGCAACTCGAGTCTCGAACTGCTGAACTACTGACCTTCCATAGCCTGCAGTTCAGCGTCTGAACCACTTGAGCCACCGCAGCTCCTAATAGTATAGTAAAAAGGTAAAGGTTCCCTTGCTTGAAAGCCAGTCGAATCCGACTCCAGGGTTGCGGTGCTCATCTCCGTTTCAAAGCCGAAGAGCCAGCGCTGTCCAAAGACGTTTCCGTGGTCATGTGGCCGGCATGACTAAACACCAAGGCGCAAGGAACGCTGTTACCTTCCCACCGAAGTGGTACCTATTGATTTACTTGCAATTTCTTGCTTTCGAACTGCTAGGTTGGCAGGAAATAGTATAGTAGTGTAATGTAAATAGCCTATCGTTGGGAGTGGGGTGTGTCAGGATGTGGCCTTTGCATGCTTTATAAGCAGGGCAGCAAGCCCCGGATTTCAGTCCTTGTAGTGTTCCTGAAATCACTGAGGTCTTTCATGTCACCTCCTGCCTGGTCCTTTCAACCGGAGATGCCAGGGATTGAACCTGGGACCTTCTGCATGCTGAGGAGATGCTCCTCCACTGAGCCACAGGGCCTCCAAGCTTCAAGCTTCTCTTTGACCATTCGCCCTGAGAGTACCATTGGAGTACAATCACAGAATCACAGAGTTGGAAGGGGCAATGCAGGACATCTAGTCCAACCCCCTGCTCAATGCAGGATCAGCCTTGAGCATCCCCAACAAGGGTTTGTCCAGACGCCGCTTCAAGACTGCCAGGGAGGTGGAGCTCACCACCTCCCTAGGCGGCTGATTCCACTGTTGCACAACTATCACTGTAAAAAAAACTTGTCATAATATCCAGCCGGTACCTTCCCGCCCTGAATTTAAACCCATGATTGGGAGTCCTCTCCTCTGCTGCCAACAGGAACAGCTCCCTGCCCTCCTCCGAGTGACAGCCCTTCAAAGACTTCAAGAGAGCAATCCTGTCCTCCCTCATCCTCCTCTTCTCCAGACTGAACCTTCCCAAGTCCCTCAGCCTTTCCTCGCAGGGCTTGGTCTCCAGGCCCCCGATCATCTTCGTCGCTCTCCTCTGCACCCGCTTCATTTTGTCCACATCCTTTTTGAAGGGAGACCTCCAGAACTGTAGGGGCTCCTCGGTCCATGATCCCAGCTAGGCAAGGTTTCTCTAGCGCCGTAACTTGCTTGCACCTCACTTGTTGGTGTGACTGGGCACACCAACCCCACAGACAAACTGGACATCTTTTTATTCGCGTTGTGGTTTCGGACCTTTCAGTAAACTCCCAGAGAAAAGTCACGGCTCGTCCTTTTCCGTTACAGTTTCAATCCCTCTCTCTCAGTAAACACACATGAAGCTGCCTTATACTGAACGAGGCCCTTGGTCAGTACTGTCTACTCAAACTGGCAGTGGCTCTCCAGGGTCTCAGGAAGAGCCTCCTTCACGTCATTTCCCACCTGGTCCTTTGAGCTGGAGGAGCTGGGGATTGAACCTGGGACCTTCCGCATGTCAAGCAGATGCTCTACCACTGAGCCATGGCCCTTCCCCTACAGATGATGTTGTCTTATACTGCCCTTGGTTCATCAAGGTCAGTATTGTCTACTCAGACCGGCAGCCGCTCTCCAGGGTCTCAGGCTGAGGTCTCACATCACCTTCTGCCTGGTTCTCTCAACTGGAGATGCCGGGGATTGAACCTGGGACCTTCTGTGTGCCAAGCAGATGCCCTACCACTGAACCATGGCCCTTCCCCAAAGCTCCAGGCATGAAGCTGCCTTCTACTGAATCAGACCCTGGGTCCATCAAGGTCCATACTGTCTACTCAGACTGGCAGCAGCTCTCCAGGGTCTCAAGCCGAGGTCTTTCACATCACCTACTACCTGGGTCCTTTTAACTGGAGATGCCGGGGATTGAACATGGTGCCCTTGTTTGTTAGCCCCCCTGAGCCCGTGCGCGGGGAGAGCGGGATAAAAATATAATAAATAAATAAAACACAAGCTTTGGGCCTGGAAGGCGCCGCTCTTACTCACTGGTTGAGCATGTTACTGTTACTGCTATTCTCCGTATTACGTTCCTTGTTTCTGGGACCTGAATTTTTCATTGCCTTGTTTCCCATTTCCTTTTCTGCAGCCGCCCGCAACTGCCGTAGCGATCAGCGCTCACATACACATAGAATCGCCGGCTTCAATTGTGTATGTAACCTAGCACCACTTTGCTGTCTGTGTAGAAGGTTGTGGCTTCGAACTGGACATCCATTTCTCTCTTTATCATGTCTGCCAGCTCCACGGCTAACACAGCACCACAACAAGGACCCACTATTCCAAGGCTGGAACTGTGCTGTGCTGCCCCCAGCCAGCGTTAATGTACCTTTAAGAGTAGTTGCACCTGGGAATTGGAGTCCACAGTTAGGGGTCCCAGAAGCTTCCCTCTGACTGGCTCATTAAGAGTAATTTCCTGAGCTCAGAGGCGCAAAGATAGGAGTTTTATTGTTCTTTTCCGTCTCTTTGTCTGTCAACCCTAACTGCAAGGAGAGGGGAAGCCCATCTCTTTTCTCACTGTCCTGTCTAGCGTGAGCTGCGGGCACTCAACAACCCAGTACAACCAACGCCACACGTCTTGCCTGTCTTTGCCATTCAGAGGCGTTAAGAAAAATCCCGGCGTTCATTTCCTTTCACGCTCCTGCTTTTTTGCACTAGAGGGCATATTTTCTCCAAAGGTTTTTTGTTTAAGTGGTACTCTGGCCACGAAGCAGCCCTTGTATCCCTCTGTACATTGGGGGCACGACACAGTGCCACAATCCCAGACTAGAGATGTGAAGGCCCAGAAAAAACCCGGAAAAATTAGGGGGAAAACCCGTTTTTCCCCCGAAGCCTTTTTTGTTTTTTCCCAAAAAATTGAAAAAAGAAAAGAAAAGAAATTGATTATGGAACATTTTATTTTAACATGATGAATAAAATATTTTAAGACAAGGTGTTCAAATATTTTCCAAATCATTTCTTTAAAATATGTATGGTATCAGATTGATCTAATTTCTGTGCACGGAGGACAAGCAAGTCCTAGGTTACAAACTGAACTCTCCAATGCAAGAACAAGAGGCATTTCTTCCTTTAGGAGGTGCTATTGTCAGAAGAAAATAAAAAGGTTTCAGTTTTGTTTTTGCATGTGGAAGGGTATTCTGTTTGTAATAATTGTTTGGATACACTATATTTTTAATATGCTAGTTGTGATAATTTCATGCCAAGTAAAAATGTCCATAGTCATATGTTATGTTCCTAAAGTAACAGAATGACTTTCAATCTAGAAAAGACAAAAGAAATGCTAATGTAGCATTTTTTCCAATTTTCCCGAAAATTTCCATTTCCCCCCGAAAAAAACTGGGGAAAAAACGGGTTTTTTTCCGAGCTTCAAAATTTCCAGAAATTTTACATCTCTTTCCCAGACCAGGGCTAGAATTCTAGGTTTTGTCTGTCTTTATCATTATCTTTTTTTTATTTTAAAGGATACAAGACTCCACATGCTCTATCCACTGCAGCACAGTCCACGCCTTTTTAAAACTGGACTCCCGATTCTGCTACCAGCATGTTCAAGGAGGAGAGATATATTTTTGAAGGACTTGTGCTTTCTCCTTTAAGACACCAACAGCAATCCAGGACTGCGGGTGTCAAACGTCAAGACTGAGAAGAGGATGAAGGGTTAAAACCTCTCTCCCTTCCCTGCATGGCTCAGAAACAGACTGAAACTGCACAAGTCTGCAATTTTCGTTTAATAGATGGGTCAAGAAGCCTGATCTTCACCTCAGCTGTCTGTGCCAAAAAAAAGATATATATTTTTTAAAAAGGATGGCAAAGAATGGAGTTCCAAAGACAGCTTCAGTCAGATCCAAAGCTACAATAGGGCTTTGGGGGGCTCTACCCCCTTTCTTAAAGGCACAGCCCCACAAGTATTTCTCCTGTAAATGTTTTGCAATCATTTTCAACATTTTTAAAAGGCATGCACTCCTTTAAGCAGAGCGGGGTGCTGTAGCTGACTAATTCCCACACTGAGCAAGGGGGTTGGAGTAGGTGACCTCTCGGACCCCTTCGAACTCTGTGTCAAGAAACTGGTCTTCTTTAAGATAATAAGAAAATTAAAAAAAAATAACAGCGTTTTTCTGCCTAAGTGTTAGCTTTCTTGACTACCAAAGTCATCACTGTCACCTGCCGGCTTATTATCAAAACTGTTGCTTAGGCGGGGAGAAGTGGTTAACTTGCAGCAGCTGAGAACTGTCATCTAAAGTGGTTGACAGCTTGCAATCCAGAGATCTGTCCTGGTCACAGCTTTCTTTTGGATAAATGGTTAATAGGCTACGGGTGACTGCTAGCAACACCGATGTAGAACACACAGCTTGAGAAGACTCAGAGGGAGAAGAGTAGCTGAGTCATATACCTCAGAATTCTGGCTTTTCTTTCTAAACTGAGAACTTCAGCCCCACAAGCCACAAAATCCTGGCTACCGGCCTGGCTTCAGTTAGTTTGTGGGAGGGGAGGGGAGGCAGAAGGTGAGGCCAAAGGGACAAACACCACCAGAGACTTACAGGAAGGCAACAGCCAAGAACTGGGTTCTGAGATTGCTCAAACCACCCGGAAGCCTTTATAGGTGCGGAGGAGCATCATCTGACCTGCTGTGACCAATCGGTGTGAAGGGGATTTCCTCCATGGGTTGCCCTGCAGTTCCCTCCTTTGGCCAGAGCTTCGTCGTGGCGCTCACCTTGAGTCCCTGCCTTACTCTCACCGAGGTCCAGTCCTGACACCAGACAATAGTCCATATGCAATGATTCCCAAGCATGGCACTCCAGGATGCCGAAATCAGGGGCACTTTTTTGCTTCTTGAGCCTTGAGCAGGACAGCTAACAAGAGAGAGAGAGAGAGAGAGAGAGAGAGAGAGAGAGAGAGAACGAACGAACGAACTTTGGCTCACTCCCTACCAGCTGAATGACTAGGAAACCGCTGAGTTCATCACAGCCGGGCCCCCGTGGCTTGGCCGCAGAAATGGACTTTCTTAGGTCTCTGGGTTTGGAAACCTCTCCCTCTGGTGTGCAGCGAACCCTTCCCTCTCTATGAGAACCGAAACAAAGCAGCGTCTGTTCCCCGAAGCAAAAAAGCAGACTCTGGCTCTCCTTCACTTACTCGGAGGAGGCTCTTCAGAAAGCACTGCCTTTTAACCCACAGGGAACATCTGCCAGAAGCAGGTGCCTCCATCGTCAGATGACAACTCACTTGGAACCCCCTGAACTTTTGTGGAACCTCCTCCTGCTTTGTGATTGGCCCCACCTCCATGGCAGCCATTATGAGACTGGAATGATGACCGTCCCCCATGGCAGCCATTTTGAGACTGGACTCACGACCCCATGGCAGCCATTTTGAGACTGGAGTCATGACCCCATGGCAACAATTTTGAGACTGGACTCGTAACCCCATGGTAGCCATTTTGAGACTGGACTCACCACCCCATGGCAACCATTTTGAGACTGGACTCACGACCCCATGGCAGCCATTTTGAGACTGGACGCACGACCCCACGGCAGCCATTTTGAGACTGGACTCACCACCCCATCAGCAGCCATTTTTGCTGTAGCATCCACTACAACCTGTCCCAAAATTCTAAAAGTGCCCACAGGATGAACAAGTTTGGGGATTCCTGCCATAAAGGACCTTCCTGTTTCCAAATACCAAAAGAACCACCAGTATCAATAAACATTTATGTAGCACCTACATTAAATGACATTACTGTGGTTGTAAATGCAGGGTTGGAAGGATGCAGGGTGGGAAAGAAGCCGCTTCCACCCACCTCATACCAGTCCAATGTTTGAGGACATTTTTCCAGACAAACACCCTGCACGGGGGGGAGGGGTGTTAGTCTTACTCGGCTGTGGAAGTCCAAACCCACTGCTCCCTCTGTCCTCCGGAGGAGCAAAGCCAGGGCAGACTCAAGAGCACTGGAACATTTTATCCCAGTGGGTGGGTGACTTTTTTTCTTCCTCCTATTTCAAGCAAATTTACATCATTAAGGAGACCTTGGGCGTTGCAAAGCATCGCTCGCCATAACATGGGAAAGCGGAACATCTGGCATCCTCTGTGCAAGGGGGTGGGTCATAGACAGCAAAGGGGACACACACACATGCTTCTGTGTCAGAGGGAACTGAAGTTTTACTCTCAAACTGAACTGTGGAATGGGAGTTAATGCCCTTATCTTTGGGGGGGAACCTTGCAAAGGATTCCAAGCTTCAAAGGACAGGAGACTTTCTTGAAAGAAGAGAAAGGAACCAGGAGAGGAGATGGCAGAAGAAGAAGGAAGAAGGAGGAGGAGAAATTGGATCTATACCCCCCTTCACTTGGAGTCTCAGAACAGCTTACGAACTCCTTTTCACTTCCCCTCCCCACAACAGACACCCTGTGAGGTAGGGAGAGGCTGAGAGAGCTCTTTCCGGAACTGTCCTTGAGAGAACAGCTGTGACAGAACTATGGCTTGCCCAAGGTCATCCAGCAGGTGCAAGTGGAGGAGTGGGGAATCAAACCCGGTTCTCCCAGATTAGAGTCCACGCACTCAACCACTACACCAAACTGGCTGCGCTCAGCCAGAGCCCATCAGGAGAGCTATGCGGAGATGCTGTGGCCCACTGTATGAGCATTCACATCATATGCAGAAGGTCCCTGACTCCCTGGAATCTTTAGCTGAAAGGTAGCCAATTATAGGAAAGGCCTTTCTCTGCCTGGGGCCCTGGAGAAACACAGCCAGTAAAAAATAACTGTACAAGACATTACAGGGAGGTCTGGTAGTTTAGCGGGGAGTGCTCGCTTCGCACAAAGGATGGCCTGAGTTCCACCAGACACCTTCAATTAAAGAATCTCGGGTTGGGAAAGACCTTTCCATGCCCGAGATGCTCTAGAGCTGCTGCCAGCCAGAGTAGGCAATACTGAGCTAGATGGACCAGTGGTTTGACTCAAAAAAGCTCCATTATAAGTGACTTAGTGATACTTCCTTGAATTGAAAGGACAAAGATATCAATTCAAATGAATTTCTTGAGGAATAGTTCTCCTCTGTTTAGTTCGGTGGCAAAGGAGATGATGACCAACCACGAGGGGAGGGCCCGTGGCTCAGTGGCAGAACACCTGCTCGGCATGCAGAAGGTCCCAGGTTCGATTCGCAGCCTCTCCAGTTAAAAGGATCAGGAGGTACATGACCTCCAGCCTCAGTCCCTGGAGAGCCGCTTCCGGTCTGTGACGTTGATCCAGTATAAGGAAGTTCCACGTGTTCACTTTTCGAGGAAAGAGGGGCATGGCTCAGTGGTAGCCCATCTGTTCAACAAGCAGAAGTTCCCAGGTTCAATCCCACGCATCTCCAGCGAAAAGGACCAGGCAGGAGGTGATGCGAAGGACCTCTGCCTGAGACCCTGGAGTGCAGCTGCCAGTCTGAGT
>NW_015161993.1:445226-466664 GCF_001447785.1 Gekko japonicus | reverse complement strand
GTCCCCCCCCCATAGCTAGCAATCCAAAACAGTCCAGTGGTACCTTTAAGACCAAGTGGAGCCTGAGCGGTGGGTGTTGCCTTCTGACACACTTCCGGTGATCTCAGGGGGCGTGGCATATGCAAATAAGTTATGCTAATGAGCTCCTGCACCTCTTTTTCTACTAAATGACCCCTGGCTTCAGGTATTCACTTAATTTCCCCCAAGAGCTGGTTCCAGCAGGCATCATGAAAACACACCTATGTTGCTGAGCAGCAGCAGGAGGGGGGGGGAGTGAGAAAACCATCTACACCCACCCACTCCTGCTTCAGTCGGTGCTGCTGCACCCCCACCCCCTACTCCTCTCCCTTTCCCCCCACGGAACCTGAGTAAAAGGGGGAGGTTTAGGAAATTCCAAGAGACTTGGAGACAGAACTTGGGGAAGATGGGGTCTGAAGAGGGGAGGGAACTCAACAGGAATGTAATGCAATACACTCCAAAGTAGCCATTTTCCTCCAGGGAAAGTATGAAAGAGCAAGTGCTTGGGGGGGGGGCAACAGTGGGAGGGCTTCTAGCATCCTGGCCCCACTGGTGGACCTCCTGGTGGCACCTGGTATTTCTGGCCACTGTGTGACACAGAGTGTTGGACTGGATGGGCCATTGGCCTGATCCAACATTGGCTTCTCTTATGTTCTTATATGGAGCAGAGGTCCATCAGTGGCTGTTAGCCACAAGGTATCGACTGGAACTCTCAGTCTGGGGCAAGGGATGCTCTGTATTCTTGGTGCTTGGAGGGGGGCAACAGTGGGAGGGCTTCTAGCGTCCTGGCCCCACTGCTGGACCTCCTGATGGCACCTGGTCTTTCTGGCCACTGTGTGACACAGAGTGTTGGACTGGATGGGCCATTGGCCTGATCCAACAGTGGCTTCTCATATGTTCTAATGAGAAGTGCCATCAAGTAGCAGCTGACTTACGGCGATCCTGTAGGGTTTTCAAGGCAAGAAACTAACACAGCTGGTTTGCTATTGCCTCTCTCTGCGTCACAACCCTGGATCTTCCTTGGAGGTCTCCCATCCAAATACTAACTAGGTCTGACCCTGCTTAGCTGCTGAGACCTGATGAGATCGGGCTACCCTAGGCCATCCAGGTAAAGACAAGAGATGAACAGAGGTGGTTTTTGCCATTGTCTTTCTCTGCATAGATCCAGAAGAGTTAGCGGTGTTAGTCTGTTGCTCCTTTAAGACTAGCAAACTTTATTGTCATGTCATGTAAGATTTCGAGAAACACGGCTCTCTGACTAAGAGAGTGGTGTTTCTCGAAAGCTTATGCTACAATAACGTTTGTTAGTCTTAAAGGTGCTACCGGACTTTTTACTATTTCTCTGCACAGCAACCTGGGATTTCCTTGGGGATCTCCCATCCAAATACTAACCAGGACCAACCCTGCTTAGCTTCCAAGCTCTGATAAGCTCAGGCTAGCCTGGGCCGTCCTCTGTAGAGAGGTCATTACTATTAAGTGATTATTTATGTGTGTACTACAGGCACGTCTGACACATGTGCAGATGTGAGTCCAGGAGGCACATGCATGCTGTCTCCGTGTGCTTTCTGAATCAGCAAAAGAAGGCACAAGCAGAGATACTGATTCTGCATCGCCTTTTCGCTCCATTGTTTTACGAAACCCACACTGGAACAGAAATTCCCCTCTGTCTTGCATGCTGCTTTCACTTCCTTTGATCACTGGGTTTTATGGTAGCCTCCACACTGCATGCCGCGTTCGCTTTCTTTGATCATCGGATTTTAGGGTACCCTCTGCCACTGTTCCCTCTAAGCTGTGGAGTCTTGTGAGCAAAAATCCTACTTTGTGAGCCACTGGCATTAAAGATGTGAGCAAGTGATTTGGCTACTGCATAAATTAGTTGCTCTGGAGCCCTCCTTCCTGAGCGAAGACAAAAATGTGAGCCAGAGGCTAAAAAACTATGAGCTAGCTCACACTAACTCAGCTTAGAGGGAACACTGCGGCCTCTGCATAGATTTATGGCCATTCAGGGGTGACTTTGCAGTCAGTATGGCCTTGCCCCGGGTTATTTGAATGTGGTTTTGAGCTGCACTTTTTCCTCCTGCTAGATGCAGAAACGCCCCCAGTTGGCAGCAGAGGAGAGGACCCGAAGCAACAGGTTTAAATTACACGCAGAAAGGTATCGGCTGGATATTAGGAAAAACTTGTTCATGGCCAGAGTGGTTCAGAGGTGGAATCGGCTGCCTAGGGAGGTGGTGAGCTCCCCCTTCACTGACAGCTTTCAAGAAGAGGCTGGACGAATATTTGTCAGGGATGCTTTAGGCTGGTCCTGCATTGGGATGGGGGTTGGGCTAGATGGCCTGTACAGCCCCTTCCAACTCTATGATTCCATGATTCTGTGAGCAGGATTGGGGCAAAGACTTTCTAAAAAAAAATATGCTTCCCCCAAAATGCAAACATTCTACACCCACTTTAAAGTTTCACAGCTTAGCAGGTCTGGAAACTTGCTGTGCCGTGTAATCCTGTTACTCACTCCCAGTTCAGGCTTCCCACCCAACGTATAATCATGTTTCCTCGCTAGCAAAGTGAAGGGGGAGGAAAGGAAAACCATAAAACACTTACGCAAAGGTCATAATAACAATTTGCAGAGATTTTTACAGCTGCCTCTTTCTTATTTGAGGGATCCGTTTCCAACGGTCTCCTACGCATTTGTTATTTTTGACCTTTGCACATACTTTGAGGGGGGGGAGGGAGGAACCCGCAAAGATTTGGAATCGATACTTAAAATCTTGGGCATGCAATTTGAGATTAAAGTTGACGTTTATATGATGGAGGAAGAGATGACCAGAGGAGAACGTGCCGGATTTTAGGAACAGCAAATCGGCAGAGGGATACCTTTTATATGTAGGAAACAGGACATTTTTATGAAGGGATTTGAACCAGAAAAGAATGGAGCCATCCGGGAGTCTAGTCTATCGCCCTGATTATTCTAGCCAGTCTCCCCCTTTCACTGCCTTACCCTCCACCTTTGTAATTCCACTTACTACCTTGTTCGTTGCCTTAGGCAGTGTGTTGTTCACATTCTCTTTTAATTCTGCACCTCGGCATTGTTCTCTGGCTGTCTTGTGCCACAGGAGTGCATTGCCAGCAGGTGTTATTTACTTAGACCAGAGGTCCCTGGTGAATTTGGGATTATCTCGAGCCACTTCATTTTTTTCAGATGGTGTTACGGGAGCTAAAGCTATAGTGTGCCAAAAAGGCTTCCCAATTATAGGGGATGAGGACTCAGTCTTAGGTGTGAAGTGCTGTACAAAATTCATAGCAAGTTGTAAGTAAGGTTCACAGGCACTGTGCCTTGGGTCCTGAGGTACTTGGAAGAATGGGGGGGGTGGAGGGGAGAAGAAGGAAAGGAGGGAGGGAGGGGAAGAGAGGGAGGGAGGGAGAGAGAGAGGGAGGAAAGGAGGGAGGGAGGGAAGGAGGGAGGGAGGTTTAATAAAACATTTATAAACCCACTTTTCTCCAAGGCAACTGGACCCCGAGGAAGCAGATTAAAAACCATAAAAATCACAAAAAGCTTAAAACATCTAACTACTGAAACAGCTAGCAAAATCTTTAGAAATAACTGACTGCAGCCCCTAAGAAAGAGTGAAAAATTGGGCATACTAGAAATTTAATCTTGTTCACAGATATCCTAACCTGGATAGCCCAGGCTAGCCCAGACACAGAAGCTAAGCAGGGTCAGACCTGGTCCTACAAGCTGGCTGCACTTTGATGGCCAACAACAACAACAAAAAGATGTGCAATGCAATCCTAAACAGAGCTACTGCCTTCTAAGCACATTGACTTCAGTGGATACATACGAACATAACCGTGTTTAGGATTGTACTGTAAAGACAGTTATGTAAAGGTAGATACGACAGAAATTAAAAAGGGGACAGTTCCAGTTGAGGTATCAAGAGTTTCTTCTCCAAGTAACAGGACACTGAATACCACACCCAGTTCAAAATATATATTTGCACATGGAGCAAGCACAGAATACGCACACGATCCTGGCTCCAAGCACGGTCGGAAGCCACCTTGGAGTGTGCATGCAGAGCCACCGCATGCCCCCATTCGTGCGGAAAGTTCGACTAAGCTCTTTCTTTCTGGATTCCAACATCTATAAAGGCAAACTCACTTCCTCAAACGTTCCATGTCCTCTGCATCCCCAAAAAAAGTTTGTTGCGACAGCTGCAAGCCAAGTCGGAGGGGTGGAAAACATCAGTATGCGAAGGGCACGGATCTTGCGGGCGAAACGTCTCCAGAGAGGAGCACATCATGCGTGGGGGGTGGGTGGCTGCCCCCTCCAAACTTCCGCTGGTCCTTAATCAGTTCTTCAAAAGCAATCATCATCGCTTTGGGATGGGAGAAGGGCAATTACATAAATATCAGTCCTAATTGAACTTCAGGGGCATGACATTTGCCAAGAGAACTTAACCTTTACGGGATCCCTCTTCCACAAGCGCCGATGGTTTCCCACACGTCTTCCCGTTCCGTTTTTTCCCTCGCCGGAGAATGTGAATAAGTTATTATGGCATTGACGGCACAGATTATATTGTTTTAACAAATGTAAATGGTTTGGTTTTTTTTAATTGTTAGATCTGCGTTAAAAACCTGCCACCATATTCATAATAAAAACAAAAACTGCCACGTAACGCTGTCAAATAGTTACCATTTATCCGGCTGACTTGAATGGAACGCTAACCTGAAGAGAAAAGTTTTATACCTGCGGTGGCTCAGAGGTTAAGACGCTGAGCTGCAGACCGGAAGGTCTGTCGTTCGGCAGTTCGAGACCCAAGTGCCGCGTGATGGAATGAGCTCCCGTCTCTAGTTCCAGCTCCTGCAAGCCTAGCAGTTCGAAAGCAAGAAACGGCAAGCAGATAACTAGGTACCACTTCGGTGGGAAGGTAACAGCGTTCCGTGCACCTCGGCATTTCGTCATGCCGGCCACATGACCACGGAAACATCTTCGGACAGCGCTGGCTCTTCGGCTTGGAAACGGAGATGAGCACCGCCCCCTAGAGTCGGATTCGGCTGGCTTTCGAGCGAGGGAAACCTTTACTAAAGTGTTTTTCCTCCCCTATTCTGGACAATGATTCCAGACTAGGGTTGCCGCCCTCCCCCAGCTGGAGGCAGAGGATCCCCTGCAGCCAAGCCCTGCCTTCCACCTCCAATCAGCTGACTGCCAGGCGGATTTACCATGAACAGGAGGGAGGCCCAGGCTACACTGCCGGCATGTACTGGGAGTGACATTAGCCAGGGTCTCCTTCTCGCTCCTGGTAACTCCCCCCCACGCCCTGCCCCAGTTGTCAAGGGGGACCCGGCAACCCTATTCCAGACTGTGGGTCCTGTTTCTAGCCCCCTTTGAGTTCACCTGCTGGCCCCCACCAAATAAAACTTGGCTTTCTAAATACATAAAGACACAGTGACACAAGAAGGCACATCTTGCAAAGTGGGAATAGATCCATAAATCCATAACGCTTAAGTGACTTACATCTCAAACCCCAGCCCGAAGAACTGGCGCACCACTGACTACGGCAGTGTCAGCACCGTTAGCTGGTATCCGCTCAAAACAGGGAAGTATGTACCAAAAAAACCTACACTTTGAAGTGCAGAAGGCATAGCAATGGCAAAGTGAGCCAGTTTGGTGTAGTGGTTAAATACGCGGACTCTAATCCGGGAGAACCGGGTTTGATTCCCCACTCCTCCACTTGCAGCTGCTGGATGACCTTGGGCAAGCCATAGTTCTGACAAGAGCTGTCCTTGAAAAAGAGCCGTTTCTGTCAGAGCTCTCACAGCCCCACCCACCTCACAGGGTGTCCGTTGTGGGGAGGGGAGGGGAAAAGGAGTTTGTAAGCCGCTCTGAGACTCCAAGTGAAGGGCGGGGTATAAATCCAATCTCTTCTTCTTCAAAGGAGTTCGCTGCAACCAGCCAATCACTGAGTGGCATGCTGACCACACCCCCAGACAGGGCTCTTTTCGTAGAAAAAGCCCAGCAGGAACTCATTAGCATATTAGGCCACACCCCTGACAGCAAAGCTCAATAGCACATTAGGCCGCACCCCCATGTTACCAGAAGTGTGGTCATCCAGCCACACCCACCTTTTGCTTGTTATTCTGTTTACCTTGTTTGTTGTCAAAACCCAGGGCTTTTTTTGTAGCAGGAACTCCTTTGCATGTTAGGCCACACACCCCTAATGTAGCCAATCCTAATGAGTTTCTGCTGCTGGGTGTGGCCTATTATGCTAATGCGTTCCTGCTGGGCGTGGTCAACTTGGGAGCCAGCCGGAACTCCGTTCCTGTGCGTTCCTGCCCAAAAATAGCCCTGCCCCCAGATAAGCCATACATGTAAGTCGCCAACCAGCACATGCCCAATGCTGGATGCCTCCCTGATGTCAAGCCACTGCCATCTGCACACAAAATGCAACAGTAGGAACCAAGGGAGTTCTTCTTCACCAACACACTACTGCGGGGGGGGGCCTGGCCGCAAGGACCAGGAGCCATGCTGGGAACACAAGCCAGGCAGCGCTGCAGAACTCAGCTGCCTACCGCAACCGCATGTCCTTTTCCCGGAGGTGGCGTGCGGGATGTGCAGGGAAGGCACCACGGCCTCTGTGACGTCATCGTCCGGGTGCCTCCAGAGCTCACATGGCGGGAGGAATTCCAATGGAAAACCCAAGACCTCAGCCACGCAAGGGTTCATGTTTGGTGTAGTGGTTAAGTGGTTAAGGAGCCAGTTTGGTGTAGTGGTTAAGTGCGCGGACTCTAATCTGGGAGAACCGGGTTTGATTCCCCACTCCTCCACTTGCACCTGCTGATGTGACCTTGGGTCAGTCACAAGCTCTGGCACAGCTGTCCTTGAAAAAGAGCAGTTTGTGTCAGAGCTCTCTCAGCCCCACCCACCTCACAGGGTGTCTGTTGTGGGGAGGGGGAGGGAAAGGAGTATGTAAGCCGCTCTGAGACTCCAAGTGAAGGGCGGGGTATAACTCCAATCTCCTCTTCTTCTTCTTCTTCATGTCCCAGGGTGGGTGTGCAGGATTGCCCAAGGGATACCAGCCAGGGAAGTCCAGGCTTTATAGCAGCAGGAGTTCCCTTGGAGAAAGTGCCTGCTTTGGAGGGTTGACCCTGCTGGGGCCCTTCCCCTCCCCAAACCCCTTCCTCCCCAGGCGCCACCTTCAAAACAACAAAGTATTTCCCAACCCCAAACAGGCACCCCTAGTTCATCGAAGGCATCCCTGTCTAGACAGGCTGCGAATCATCCCACGGGTCAGACTTATCTATGGTTGAAGCCATGCTTACCATAGAGCTTTTGCCCTAATACCACACCATCACGGCGATGTCGCAACATGATGATGTCACTTCCGGTACGTTGTCAGCTATGCTGCCATGAAGGTTGGGGAGCTCGGTCTGTGTCTGGTTAATTGCTACTGCATTCCTTTCTGTGCTTGTTCTGCTTTGCGCCGAAATGCTTATCTATACAGATCCCCCCCCCAATGAACCTCTGCACGTGAGCACATCAGCAGCTGCCATTGAGAGCTGATCTCTCCTCAGCAGCCTTTAAGGCAATGAGACAGTGATGCTGAAGGTGGGGACTTATGTCCATTGTTCTGTAGGCTTGGTAGTGTTTGGATTTTGGAACTGCTCTGGGCCCAGCCACAGTGCTGGCAGAGTCTGAGAGGCACTCTGGACTTGGCCATGATGGGTAGGAAAGGGGTTGCTGCCATGAAGGTGGCAATCATGCTGGGGGGGGAGATGAACTGCTGCCAATGCCACCAAGGTAGCGAAACTCCTAAGGGAGGTGAGTTGCCACTATTGTGGCAGCAAAGACACAGGGTAACTGGACAAGCTGCCAGGCAAGCCACTGAGCCGGCAAAGAGGCTGGGCAAGCCGCTGGCCAAGGCAGCAAGGCAGTGAAGAAGATGGGGGGCTTGATGAGGTGTTGCCAAGATAGCAAAGCTGTTCTGGGGGGGGCAAGTGAGTGGTTGGCAAGTCCAGGGAAGAGTCTGAATGAATTGCTGGCTTCTTTTCACAAAGTGAGGAAGGAGGGACTTGCAGGGGCCTGAAGCGGCTGTTTTTTTAACCAAATGACCCCAAGATTGCGGCAGTGCTAGTGCTGACTATCCTCTAAAGGATCCTCAGGTTTCATGTGAATTGGACCACAGGTTCCATTTCAAAGGCCCATGAACATGGTGCTCTCAGCTATTCTACTTGCAGAAAAAAGGACTACACCCTCCACAAAGGAGGAAGCAAAGGAGAATGATAACTTTTTGCAACGTCATCTCGGCCCATAGCATGCCCCCCTTTCTTTTGACCTCACGGCGATATATAATAATGAGTGAGTATTTTAATTACCGATTGTGTTTTAAGTGGTTAATTGTGCAATTTTATTGTATTTTATTGCACTGTTGTGCCTATGTAAGCCGCCCTGAGCCCATGTGCGGGGAGGGCGGGGTATAAATGAAATAAATAAATAAATAAAAATGGGAAACTGCCACCAGCACCTGCCAAACAGGCTCGCATACCCGCACTTGCACACAGATGCTGCTGATTCCAACCAGTTGGCAGCCATTAGCGTCACTAGCAGACAAACAACAAAGGGAAGGGTTTTATTCAAGCACAGCATTTAGTTATGACTGATGTATGTGATTTGTCATTGATTTAACCATCTACCTAAACAGATTGGTGACTGTCGGCTTATCTGCACGGGGCATCCTTACTGCTACCAAGTGCCAAGGGAGGGGGCGTTATTGAGGCCATGAACAGAGTAGTACCAGGGGGGCGATGACACTGCAAGAGTCTCAGCTTGAGGCAGGGCATCCCTCTCCCTTGGTTACCGGGGTGCACTGGTCTTGCACCCCCAGTTAGGACAACAGGATCTCCCCTACGGTGTCTGTGTCCCGAGAGGGGAATCCCTGCAAGGGTTCTGAGCAGAACAGTGTCCGAAATATGCAGCAACGCTGTTTTATTCTCTTCCTCGGCAGTTTGGGCAAACGGCTCCCTTTCTGTGCAAAGTCGGGTTCCGTTCACCAAAGTGCCTCTCGTGTGTTCCAAGTGCACTCGACACGAGGCCAGGGAGATACGGCCACCCTCCGCGCACCCCACTGTCTGCGCCCCACCTGGCCCCGCCCACCTAAAAAACACTTGGTGGGTAACAGGAAAAGTGTTGTGAGGGGGGACTCCTATTGTGCTGTCCCAGTTATGCTTAGTATAGATATAGCATTCCATTAGTATGGCATGCAGGGGTCATTTCGTAGGAAAAGAGGTGCACATGCTCATTAGCATAACTTATTTGCATATGCCACACCCCCTGACATCACCGGAAGTGTGTCAGAAGGCAACACCTACTGCTCAGGCTTCACTGGACTGTTTTGGGTTGCTAGCTATTGGGGGGAGGACGCACAGATCCTCATGCTCCTCGTGGCCCGGGGCTGCTGGGAGCTGGGGCGGGGCTTGTTGCATGTGCCCGCCCCCTGGGCTCTTTACTGCCGGAGCTCTGCTCCTGTGCACTCCTGCAGGAAATTTGGTCCCCCCCCCCCCGTTGGCATTGTTTTGCATGATTTTCATCGGCTTCCATTTTGACTGTATGATTTTTCTTCCACATCTGATCCCTGTAATACTGTTGGTATGCACAAACATATAAAGATGCTTTTGCAGTGATCCCTTCATTTCATTTATCTTCAGGGCTCTAGTCGGGGGGGAGCTCTCAGGTATGGAGCTCCGGAAGAGAACCTCTAGGGGGTGGGGCGGTCACGTGGTGAAGCCCCGCCCCTTCTTTACCCCGCCCTCTGCTTCGATCCTCATTCCGTTTGGGAATGAGGATGAAGCAGGAGGGTAAGTAGCCGGGCCTTCTGACACACTTCCGGTGATGTCAGGGGGTGTGGCCTTCTGTCACTTCCGGTGATGTCAGGGGGCGTGGCATATGCAAATAAGTTATGCTAATGAGTTATGCTAATGAGCTCCGGCAGCTCTTTTTCTACAACAAGACCCCTGGTTATGACTGATGTATGTGATTTGTCATTGATTTAGCCATCTACCTAAACAGATTGGTGACTGTCGGCTTATCTGCACGGGGCATCCTTACTGCTACCAAGTGCCAAGGGAGGGGGCGTTATTGAGGCCATGAACAGAGTAGTACCAGGGGGGCGATGACACTGCAAGAGTCTCACCTTGAGGCAGGGCATCCCTCTCCCTTGGTTACCGGGGTGCACTGGTCTTGCACCCCCAGTTAGGACAACAGGATCTCCCCTACGGTGTCTGTGTCCCGAGAGGGGAATCCCTGCAAGGGTTCTGAGCAGAACAGTGTCCGAAATATGCAGCAACACTGTTTTATTCTCTTCCTCGGCAGTTTGGGCAAACGGCTCCCTTTCTGTGCAAAGTCGGGTTCCGTTCACCAAAGTGTGTTCCAAGTGCACTCGACACGAGGCCAGGGAGATACGGCCACCCTCCGCGCACCCCACTGTCTGCGCCCCACCTGGCCCCGCCCACCTAAAAAACACTTGGTGGGTAACAGGAAAAGTGTTGTGAGGGGGGACTCCTATTGTGCTGTCCCAGTTATGCTTAGTATAGATATAGCATTCCATTAGTATGGCATGCAGGGGTCATTTCGTAGGAAAAGAGGTGCACATGCTCATTAGCATAACTTATTTGCATATGCCACACCCCTGACATCACCGGAAGTGTGTCAGAAGGAAACACCCACTGCTCAGGCTCCACTGGACTGTTTTGGATTGCTAGCTATGGGGGGGGACGCGCAGATCCTCATGCTCCTCGTGGCCCGGGGCTGTTGGGAGCAGGGGGCGGGGCTTGTTGCATGTGCCCGCCCCCAGGGCTCTTTACTGCCGGAGCTCTGCTCCTGTGCACTCCTGCAGGAAATGACCCCTGATTGCATGTAAGTAGTGGAATTCATAGAATTCCAGATGGGGAGTGTGCTGCCCCAGCAGAGATTAGAATAGTAAAGCATAGCAAGTTGTACTGTAGCTTTAAATTTATAGAGGATCCTGGGATGTGTAGTTTTAATAACAAGGTCACATTGTTAGGTGTAGCCTTCCTGATTGGTTTTATACAGCCTCCTCTGTCCTTTGATACTTTTGCCCAGGAAAAGTTGTTTATTATCCTCCTCCTCCCAGTCTGTGTTTGTAATCTCATAGCTAACAAGACGGCAGAAATCCAGCTCCTTTTACCACATGAATCACTCAAAGGCTCAGGACTTTAAGGCATCCTAACATCTCTATGAAAAGGGAATGTGAGTAAACCGAACCTTTGGATGCTTAAAAATTGAATAAAAGTTGATTCTAAACGAGTGACGGTTGCATGTTAAATACTTAGTTGTTCTGAGAGCCAGGGTTGTAATCAGTTTGGAGACTCCTGTCTTTAGGGTTGCCAGCTCTGGGTTGGGAAACTCCTGTGGAATTTGGGGGGAAAGCCTGGAGAGGGCAGGGTTTGAGGAGAGGCGGGACCTCAGTGGGGCATACTGCCATAAAGTCCACCTTCCGAAGTGGCCATTTTCTGCAGGGGAACAGAGACTGCTGTAATCTGGAGACCAGCTGTTATACCAGGAGACCTCCAGGAAACTACTAACAACCCTACCTGTCTTAGGTACTTCCTGGGCACTGACATATGGGAGAATGTCTTCAGAGTCCTGTAACTTTGTACTCCAAAAGCCTGGTCTTGGCATCCAGGGATTTACAATCAGGGATGGGCACGAGCTGCATTTTGCTATTCATTTCAGTTCGTGGTTCGTTGCCGAACCATGAACTGAACCACGAACCTGTACGAACTGGAAGGTTGGTTTGTGAACCGAACCTGTTCGTATCAGTTCGTGACCCCAGCTTTCTGCTCCCTGCCACCTTTGGCTAGGGGCAGAAAGCAGGGGTTTAAATGGCTCAGAGTGATTTAACTCCTGCTTTCTGCTCTTCACAAACCGTCACAAACTGCCTTAAAATTCATGGAAGTTCATTGTGGCTCTTCACGAACCATGAACTGGACAAAACCTGTCACATTTGTGAGCCAGTTTGTGCCTACCCCTATTTACAATTTTTCCCCCTAGCTCCACTCATACGTGAGCACATGAACAAACCCAAACTATAATAAGAAACACTCCTGTACTTTCAGGGCCGATTGATTCTCCAGATGCCCACCCAAGGGATGGAAAATCTGGACTCCTCACAGATGTTCTATAATATAGTTGCTAAAGGACTCAAAAGCACAGGAAACATGTGCTATAAAGAGGGCCAGCTGCCTTGTTTCAAGCCCCAAATTCCACTTTCAGTTACTGGTTCTCCCTACTTGGAGCGAAACTGCAGCTGTGCTTTTTCCCCAACCACCTGAGAAAAGCAAGATAGGAATACTATTATTTAAAACCGATGAGCGGTTTTGTGTCTATGGTGCATAAACCCTGTGCATGTGGTGTACAAGTGGCAGAAAAGAAAACCGGGAGCATCAGCAGCAGAAAATTGGCACTACGTCTGAAATGTCTAAACTCTACTTTGGCTCAATTAGAAGGATATCCTAACGGCCTAAAGACCCTTACTTTTCTTGACAATCCAAACTTTGAGATAACGGAAACTGTCGCTAAATTTCTTTTTTGGTGCCATTTCTATTTGCCCTTTATTTAATTGATTGGTATACTTACATGGTAATTCCTTACATCTGGTTTTTTGTGGGTTTTTTTTTTGCAAATATTACTTTATGCTGTTGTTTTTGTTGTACATGAGTCTGCAAGGGCTACATGCCAATAAAGGTAATTGGATTGGATAATAGTATATAGGTTGCAGTTCTAATGCACACAGATCTCAGGACTATGCAGATATTTTCAGAGGGTAGTCATGTATGTCTGCAGTAGAAAAGCTGGATTCGAATCCAGTAGCACGTGAGAGACGAACAAGATTTTCAGGGTGTGACCTGTAGAGCAGGGGTGTCAAACCAAGCGGCCCAGGGGCCAGATCAGGCCCCCGAGGGCTTCTATGAGGTCCGCACTGGACCTGGCTGTCTTCTGCATCTTCTTCCAGTTCTGCTGCTGCTGCTGCTGCGTCATCGCAGGTTTGCAGCTTACAGATACACACCTGAACAGCATACTCAAGAGTACAACAGCACAGACATTTTGATGCAATCAGAGCAAGAGGTGTCAGTTATTAGACACCGTTAAGTAAACAAAATATTGCAAGAGTGCTAAAGTTTAAAAAAACCCTTTGTGTTTGTGTCCTTTATAAAGCTTATATCTCTGCTACCTGGCATTACATTTTATGACACACATGGCCCAGCCCAACAAGGTCTCATTTGTGTCAGATCCGGCCCTCATAACAAATGAGTTCGACACCCCTGCTTTAGAGAGTCAAAGTTCCCTTCACACTGTACTCATGTCTAGTGGTCAAGACTACACAGGTGAAGATCTATGTTTCTTGGGCTCCTGTTAAAGCTGATGCCAGCTGAGAATGGGAATGGAAAAGGGTGGGGGTGCAGGAAGAGGCTGTTTAACTCTTCCCCACAGTTATTTCTCTGCTCAAAAAATTCATCCTCCCCAAGTTCTTTTTTTCCACCAGCAGAGGGTGAAAACCACCGCTTTACTTCCTTTCTATTATCCCTCCAGCAGCTGAAAAAGCCACTTGAGGGAGGGGGTTGTTTTTTGAGCTGAAAGACGTATGTGAGAGAAACGGGTTAAGCTTCCTCTTTTCAACCTACCCATCCTCCAGTCTAACTCACAACATACCCGGGGAAACAATAACAGGACTAGTGGGTCGAGCCTTGGTTGTGTTCCCCTAAAAATGATTCGGTGAGCAAAGCTTAGAATTGTGAACATAGGAGGGCTGACCTACTATTGGGGGGCGGGGCTGGATCTGGACCATGAAATGCCATAATACGTGCAGCCCGATCCTATAGGGAGGGGCTGTGGCCAATGTTCCCTCTAAGCTGTGGAGTCTTGTGAGCAAAAATTCTCCTTTGTGAGCTCCTGGCATTAAAATTGTGAGCCAGCGCTTTGGCTCCTGCATAGATTAGTTTGCTCTGGAGCCCTCATAAGAACATAGGAACATAAGAGACGCCAATGTTGGATCAGGCCAAAAGCCCATCCAGTCCAACACTCTGTATCACACATTGGCCAGAAATACCAGTGCCATCAGGAGGTCCACCAGAGGGGCCAGCATTAGAAGCCCTCCCACTGTTGACCCCCCCCCCAAGCACCAAGTTGACAGAGCATCACTTGCCCCAGAGCCCCTATCTACACCTTGTGGCTAATAGCCACTGATGGACCTCTGCTCCATATGCTTATCTAATTCCCTTTTGAAGCCGTCCATGCTTGTAGCCGCCACCACTTCCTGTGGCAGTGAATTCCATGTGTTAATCACTCTTTGGGTGAAGAAGTACTTCCTTTTATCCGTTCTAACCCGACCGCTCAGCAATTTCATGGAGTGCCTCCTTCCTGAGTGAAGACAAAAATGTGTGAGCCGGAGGCTAAAGAACTGTGAGCTAGCTCTCACTAACTCAGCTTCGAGGGAACACTGGGCCTGTGGCTCAGTGGTACAGCATCTGTTTGGCGTGCAGAAGGTACCAGGTTTGATCCCCAGCATCTCCAGTTGAAAAGGACCAGGCAGTAGGTGACGTGAAAGACCCTGAGACCTTTCAGATACATCGGAACAGAAGTCACCAACCAGGAAGGGCCAATCACAGTCAAGATGCATAAATAACTGTTCAGAGACAGAAAGCAGAAGTAAAGGCAGAAGGACTTGGAAAATGGCCTTTTGAAGTGAAGAATAAGAAGATGATCAGAGATTTCTCTCATAACAACTAACAAATTAACATATGAATAGCAAACTGTTATAAGCAAGAACTCTACGAGTATATTGTGACATTAACTCTAATAGTACTAACAATTTAACTAACAGTGAAAAGATCTCCTCCTCTTGGGGTTTTAGATTAGTGCGGTTTGCTTTTCTTTCTCCTTAGATGTAGTCCCTTCCCTATTATTTCTTTGTAGTTTTTGTAGTTTTGCAAAATAAAAAAATATCCCTCCAGGGACTTAAAAAAAAAGATGCATAAGTAACTGAACAGTAAATATAGAAGAACCTAGAAGGAGGAGGAGGAGATTGGATTTATACCCCGCCCTTCACTACCCGAAGGAGTCTCAGAGTGGCTGACAAACTCCTTTCCCTCCCCCTCCCCACAACAGACACCCTGTGAGGTAGGCGGGGCTGAGAGAACTCTGACAGAAACTGCTCTTGAGAGAACAGCTGTGAAAGAACTTATGACTGACCCAAGGTCACACCAGCAGCTGCATGTGGAAGAATGGGGAACCAAACCCGGTTCTCCCAGATTAGAGTCCGCGCTTCTGACCACCACTCCAAACTGACTCTCTAAGACTGAATGAAGGCAACTGGAGAACAGTAAATATAGCTAAGACTGGATGAAGGCAAGACCTGTGAATAGCAGCAAATTAGCACACAGCATAATAAAGTTCTAGTCTGTTTCTCAAGTTCCTTTGCAAGAAAAGAGCTACGTTGAGGTCCCCCCGGTAAATATCCTGGAAGGCTGGAATGTTCCTTCTACAGGTTTCTTCAGGCCAAAATGGCTACCCACCTGAATCTACCTCCGTTCTGGTACGTCTGTCTACGGAACAGAAAAAGAAGTACAAAAATATTTTCTTTCCCTCTTCCAACAGTGAGTGATAACTATCAAGCCAGCTGCGCCTCCGTGGCCCTTAATCCATGCTGTTAAGACTCTTGCTCCTGCCTGCGTTCCTTAAGAGTTAAAACAAAGGCAGCCGATTATTAGGTTTTTAATTAAAAGGCATTAGCAATCGCCTCGTGCTGATTTACAGGGCAATAACCTGGGCTCCGAGTGGAAGCGCCACCGATGAGCGCCACCGATGAGCGAGCACACACAAATGCACACATTTGTGCTTCGAGAACAAAGAGCGCGCTGCAATCCCCGAGAAGCAAATTCTACAAATTCATATAAATAGAAGCAAATTCATATAATATTTTGCTGGTAACGGAGGCTTCCCCAGCGGTGTCTTCACACAGTCATATTGTCAGACTATATCTGAGGATGGAAGGGCCAAGAAGGCTTGGACGGGTATTGTTCTGAATGTCCAGCCATTGTCAAAAGGCTCTGGTGTCGGTCACAACTGAGGACAAGCAAGTCCTAGGTTACAACCTGAACTCTCCAATGCAAGAACAGGATGCATTTCTTCCTTTAGGAGGTGCTATTGTTAGAAGAAAATAAAAAGGTTTCAGTTTTGTTTTTGCATGTGGGTGGGTATTCTGTTTGTAATAATTGTTTGGATACACTATATTTTTAATATGCTAGTTGTGATAATTTCATGCCAAGTAAAAATGTCCATAGTCATATTTTATGTTCCTAAAGTAACAGAATGACTTTCAATCTAGAAAAGACAAAAGAAATGCTAATGTAGCATTTTTTCAATTTTTCTGAAAATTTCCGTTTCCCCCTGAAAAAAACTGGGGGTTTTTCCGAGCTTCAAAATTTCCAAAAATTTTACATCTCTACCAGTGACCCCTGTTCTGTGCCCAGACGATGACAAAAAACCTCCAGAATCTCCAGCCAAACTGGCCTGGGGAAAAACTGCTTCCTGGCCCCAAAGTTCCATAGAGCCGTGAAAACTGAGCTGTTTCACCAAGCGTTCAAATAAGAACTGACTGCACCGGTTGGGTTGCACTTTACCATAGGATGCTCCCGTATTTACTTAGTTTTATTGTATTTATTGTATTTTATATCTTGTATTCGTTGTTTTAAATTGTATGTTGTTTTAAACTGTTGTAAGTCGCCCTAAGCCACCTTTGCGGGAGGGCGGGGTAGAAATCCAATAAATAAATAGATAAAAATGTGGAAGACACATTTTTTTAAAAAAATGAAAACACTTCTTCTGCAGGGCGGACCATTCATTAGAAGTTCTGAAGCCCAAGCAGGTCCTACTAAGTTCAGCGGAGCTTACTCCTCAATTAAGTATGCACAGGTCCCCTGACCTGGATAACCCAGGCTGGCCCGATCTTGTCAGATCTCGGAAGCTAAGCAGGGTCGACACCGGCAAGTCCTTGGATGGGAGACCTCCTTGGAATACCAGAGCCAGGGTCAGGCTTTATTCAACCACCTCTCTGAATACCCTCCGGGCCCCCAGCAGGGGTCAGTCATCAGAGGTCACCATGACTTCCTGGTGCACACACACATGCACATGAAAAATACAAAAAAAATACTTTGCACAGGACTGCAATCTAAGAACAGAGCACTACATAAGGTGCTGTGACGCCACCAAAAATAGAAGGGAGGAGGAGGAGGAGGAGGAGGTGGAGGAGATCGGATTTATACTCCGTCCTTCACTCCCCGAAGGAGTCTCAGAGTGGCTTACAATCTCCTTTCCCTTCTCCTCCCCACAACAGACACCCTGTGAGGTAGGTGGGGCTGGGAGAGCTCTCGAGAACTGCCCTTGAGAGAACAGCTCTGAAAGAACTTACGACTGACCCAAGGTGACACCAGCAGCTGCATGTGGAGGAGTGGGGAATCAAACCCAGTTCTCCCAGAGTAGAGTCCGTGCTCCTAATCACTACACCAAACTGGAATCCCTGTGTCAAGCGCAATGCAGAGATATCTGCCCCACAGCTGTTTCCCCTTTCCACAAGCAACAGTCAAGGAGGTAAACAGAAGCTTTTAAAAAACCTCCCAGTATAATGATGTCCTCACATGGGACAAGTGGTGCCACACTAGGGTTGCCAGGCCCCCATTGGGGATGGGGGATCTCTTGCCCCAGAGCCCCTCCCTCTGGCACCACCAATCAGCTGGCCAACAGGGGACTTACCAGCAGCAAAAGGAGGCCTCGGCCTTTGACCCCGGCAACATGGTGATGTCACTTCCAGCATGCCCTGGAAGTGACATCACTGCATTGCTGGTGATGCAGGGACACTCTGGTGTTTAGGAAAAACTCTATGGTGAAAATGACATCCACCATAGAGTTTTTGCCCAAATACCAGAGCTTCCCCACATCACTGGTAATGTGATGATGTCAATTCTGGTGCACAATGGAAATGACACCACCACATCACTGGCACATCACTGGCCGCCCTGAGCCTTTGGGGAGGGCGGGATATAAATCCAAAAATAAATAAAATAAAAAATAAATAAAATCCTAGCCTAGGTCTGTCTTTGCTTCTGGTAAGTCCCCATCCCACCCACCACCAACCAGTTGCCAGGGGGTATTAGGCAACCCTAGGTGGTACGCGTTATAGAAAGGAGGAGGACTTCGCATGGGGCTGCCATTTATGATGGCATCCCTGTGTCCCACATAAAAGTGTGGTCCTCCACTAAACAGCATAGAACCCCGGCACCCGTTTGGAAGGAAAAACAATCCTGCAAACCTCTAGAGTATTCTTACAATGCAAATCCTAGTAATGACTGTTCTCGTAAGTTTTCAATTGTTTTCCGTGAGCAACACGGGGGTTAAAGCTACTGCCCCAGAGGTGCAAAATGAAAACACACCTTTCTGAATTCAATCTCCAGGAGCAACCTGAATCTCTCTCTTTGGAGAGTAATAGCAACGGGCTTGTGACCTTCACCTCCCCCCCCTCGCCTGTCCCCCCTCCTCTTCCCGTATCAGTGCAGAAGTTACTTATCTTTTAGCTTTTAATTAACGGAGAACATGGTCAGAGGCGCACCGCTGAGAATTGCAGCGGGGAGATGTGTGGCCGACTTCCCAAATGTCACACTCAACTGCCGGAGGCATGCAAATGGCCGGCCGGAGGAGCAAATAATTTGCAGGCAGCCGTAAACAGGCTGCTTTCAAGGGAGTCCGGACTCTCCCTAGCCGCTGTGATGGACAGCAGGGTGCCTGCCATCTCCATTTCTTGGAGAGACTCTTGGAAGAACCGGCAAGTAAATGCATACACATTACACTGCATCAGACCACTGTTCCATCGAGAGCCGGATCGTCTCATCGGACTGGAAGCGGCTCTCCGAGGACGCAGGCGGAGGTCTTTCACATTATCTGCTATGCAATTCTTTTAACGGGAGATGCCGGGGATTAGAGCTGGGATCCTCTGCATTCCAAGCGGAGGCTCTGCCACTGTCCCTGCATATGGAGAGAGTCTTCTCTCAGTGGGTGACTCTGAGCCAGTCACTGTCTCTAGGCCTAACCTACCTCACGGGGTTGTTGTACAGGACAATAAGGGGAGAGCCCCGTTTGAGCTCCTTGGGCCTCCTGATGGCACCTGGTGTTTTTGGCCAGTGTGTGACAAGAGTGTTGGACTGGACGGGCCACCGGTCTGATTCAACATTGGCTTCTCTTATGTTCTTAAAGGAAGGGCAAAATAGCCTACGACTCCTCTCGTGCATCTAAAATATTCTCGTCTGATGCTTCCCTCAGCAACAAGGGCAGCGCATGAGAGTCTCTCTCCTCTCCATTTTGTCCTCACAACAATACTGCGAGGTAGGCCTGCATGACAGTGTGTGAGCAGGGCAAGGCCACCCAGGGGCTGCATGGATTGCAAGGAATTTTGCATCTAAGGGTGATTCTGCATTGGCTTTTCCCTCCATTGTTTAGCAAATCCACGGTGAGACAGAAATTCCCCTCTGCATCGCATTCCGCTTTCACTTTCCTTGATCATCGGGTTTTACAGTACCCTCTACACTGCATTCTGCTTTCGCTTTCTTCGATCATCTGATATTACGGTACCCTCTACACTGCATTCTGCTTTTGCTTTCTTTGACCATCGAATTTTATGGTACCCTCTACACTGCAAGCCACTTTCACTTTCTTTGATCATCGGGTTTTAGGATACCTTCTGCATAGATTTCTGGCTGTTCAGGAGCGACTTTGCAGTCAGTACGGTGTTGCCCCCGGGGTATCTGAATGTGGTTTTGAGCTGCACCTTTTCCTCAGTGTTGAGAAAATGTGGAGCAAATGCCAGATGCAGAACCAGCCTAAGCCTCCCCACGTCCTACCTCTGTTTGGAAAGTCAGTTTGGCGCAGTGGCTAGAGTGACGGTCTACAACCTGGGAGACCCAGGGTCGAATCCCCACTCTGCCCTGGCAGCTTGCTGGGTGACCATGGGCCAGTCACACACTCTCAGCCGATTCTACCACCCAGGGTTGTGGTAAGGACAAACTGCAGGAGAGGAGAACAATGTAAGCTACTTTGGGGTCCTCACTGGGGAGAAAAGCAGGATATAAATAAAGGACATGTAGGAGGGAACAATGTAAGCTACTTTGGGGTGCCCACGGTGGAGAAAGGCAAGATGTAAATAAAGTACATCAATAATACAAAAACTAGATTCTAATCCAGTAGCACTTGAGAGACCCACAAGACTTTCATGGTATAACTTTTCAAGAGTCAAAACTCAACTTTGCCTCTCAAAAGCTTATTCCCCGAAAACCTTGTTGGTCTCTAAGATGCTACTGGGCTCAAATCGAGCTCTTCTATGGCAGGCCAACATGGCTACCCTCTGAAATAATCCCAGATTATCGTCTCTTCCTTAGTTTATCTGTGCTTTTGTACCCTCTGAAATAATCCCAGATTATCTTCAATTCTTTTTTCTTTCTTTCTTTTTGAGCCCCCGAAGGGAATTTTTTATTATTTTTATAAATCTACAATACTACAGAAAAAAATAAGGGTGGGGTACTACATATATGGGAGAAAGGAAAGAAACCAACTATACCCAAGAGAGGAGATCCTCAATAAAGCTTAGTTACATTAAGTCAAAACTCTTGTAAAACAATATGAATTGAGTCAAGTTTTTCACACATTTTCACTTTTCTTTAGCAAATTTAGCTGTTAAGAAACCATACCCCCCCCCATCACCACATTTATGCATCAGCAACCTCAAGGCACAATACAGAGTCCTTCAGCCTCTATTTCTCTTTTCCTTGTCTCTTCCTCAGTTTATAGGGGCTTTTGGGAGCTGCAGTTCCTTGCACCGCCAGAGAGTCCTCTCCGGAAGATTCCGTCTCTAATTCCCCACTCGAACTGTTATCGTCTTCTTCTCCTTCCTCCTCTTCTTTTCCCAGCTGAGTCTTTAAGAATTCTTTGGCTTTAAAGGCAGAGTCAATTCTTTCTTTTTTGTCTTTCATCTTGAAAGCCATTCCTTCCGGAAATAACCATTTGTATCCAATTGCGTTTGTCTGAAGATAAGTCACCAGCTCTTTGTACTTCCTTCTCCGTTGTCTTATGTCAAATGGAATATCCTTAAGCACTCTAATCTTGGTTTCCCCCGTTTTCAGGAGTGTTCCAGAAACTGCTTTTAGGATTGCATCCCTTATGTGCCTCTTCGAGAATCTCACAACAATCTCCCCAGGCAGATTATTCTTTTTTTATATATATCCTGAATATGATCGATAGACCACATCCATTTCGCTTAGTAGCAGTTCTGCCGTCATTTCTGTCGCTGGGGCCAACAATTCACTCATTAG
>NW_015161993.1:440943-444985 GCF_001447785.1 Gekko japonicus | reverse complement strand
ACTCAAATTCATAGCTGGTCATCCGACCACTCTTCTTTGATCATTTTAAATGCTCGATCTCCTGCGCTTGACCCGGTTAGCTTCACTAGTGCTTAATCAGCCTCTCAGCTCGAAGAACCATTGGAGCGGAGGGGAGCCTCGATTCTCTGGCATTCCGCCATCAAAGAGGCTACCCCTCAAAGCTCCTTGGCCAGGGCACCTTCGCTGGTAACCTGGGGGGGTTAACGAGCCTGCTCGCCCACTTCTTCGGCCAGAGCCGACTACCCCCCCGGGAGGTCCGGGAGGAGCGTCCGCAGTCATGGAGCCATCGACCGGAAGTCTATCTTCAATTCTTGAAAGCCACTGAGATCCAGTTTGGTGTAGTGGTTAGGAGCAGAAACTCTACTCTGGGAGAACCGGGTTTGATTCCCCACTCCGCCACATGCAGCCAGCTGGGTGGCCTTGGGTCAGTCTCAGTTCTCCCACAGCTGTTTTCTCAGGAGCAGTTCTCCAAAGAGCTCTCTCAGCCCCATCTACCTCACAGGAAGTTTGTTGCAGGGAGGGGAAGGGAAGGTGATCGTAAGCCGCTCTGAGACTCCTTTGGGTAGGGAAGGGCGGGGTCTAAATCCAATCTCCTCCTCCTCCTCCTCTTCTTCTTCAAGAAGGCTTAGAGGGGACATGATTGCAGTCTTCAAGTATTTGAAGGGCTGTCATGTAGAAGATGGAGCGGATCTATTCTCTCTTGCTCCAGATTGCAAGACTAGATCTAATGGGTGGAAATTACAAGGGAGTCGATACTGGCTAAATATCAAGAGAAACTTCCTAACTGTAAGAGTGGTTGAGCAGTGGAACAGACTGCCTCGGGAGGGGGTGGATGCTCCTTCGCTGGACGTTTTCAACCGGAGGCTGGACGACCCTCTTTCAGGTATGTTGTAGGGCTGTCTTTCGGCTGTGCTCCAGCAGGGTGCAGAGGGTTGGACTAGATGACCTGCAGGAACCCTTCCAACTCTAACATTCTATGATTCTTCTTCTTCTTCTTCTTCTTCTTCTTCTTCTTCTTCTTCTTGAACCAGGGGCCGCACCAACAGATGAGGGATCCCTGCTTTAATGGCTCGCTTTTAAGGGTAGAAATGCTACTCTTGGGGTACGTAGCCGACGAATTATCAGTGGAGTCCGTCTACTAGTAAGCAATGTCCCTTTAATGCAAGGGTGGCTGCAAGAGCAGGAGGACTAGACAAGGCGCCACTCTTGCCCCACGGTGAGTGCTTATTGCATCTTGCTGGGAAAGTGTATTCTTTAAATAATAAATTGAAAGTACTGCACAGAAGTACATTTAGACTGACATTCACTTGCTGGCCCTATGCATTCCACACGAAAAACTGGTTATTAGACCCAACGAGGTTCTGCTTGCAATGATAACTCACTGCAACTTTAAAACACACTTCAGCTAACATGAGAGTCATTATATTGGAAGGAGAGTACGTGCATAATTCTTTGAGACCACAGTCCAGGGCTATTTTTGGGCAGGAACGCACAGGAACGGAGTTCCAGCTGGCTCCTGAGTTGCCCACACCCAGCAGGAACTCATTAGCATAATAGGCCACACCCAACAGCAGAGACTCATTCGCATTGACTACATTAGGGGTGTGGCCTAACATGCAAAGGAGTTCCTGCTACAAAAAAAAACCCTGGGTTTTGACAACAAACAAGGTAAACAGAATAAGGAGCAAAAGGTGGGTGTGGCTGGATGACCACACTTCTGGTAACATGGGGGGGTGGCCTAATGTGCTAATGAGCTGTGCTGTCAGGGGTGTGGCCTAATATGCTAATGAGTTTCTGCTGTTGGGTGTGGCCTATTATGCTAATGAGTTCCTGCTGGGCTTTTTTTACAAACCCCCCCCACCCGCCACAGTCCAACTATAAACATTTAGGAAGAGCGAATAGATTAACCTTCTGATGTGGACAGCCCAGGCCAGCCTGATCTCGTCAGATCTTGGAAGCTAAGCAGGGTCGGGTTAGTATTTGGATGGGAGACCACCAAGGAAGCCCAGGGTTGCTTCACAGAGGCAGGCAATCGCAAACCACCTCCATTTGTCTCTCACCTTGAAAAACTTACAAGGTCATCTTCAGTCAGCTGCGAATTGACAGCTCTTTCCCCCACCAAAGTACTAATGAGGCGGAGGAGTTGGTTTTTATACCTCACCCTTCACTACCTGCAGGAGTCCTGGAGTGGCTTACAATCACCTTCCCTTCCTCTCCCTCCAACAGACACCCCGTGAGGCAGGTGGGGCTGAGAGAGCTCTGAGAGAACTGGGACTGGCTCAAGGTCACCCAGCTCGCTGCATGTGGAGGAGTGGGGGATCAAACTCGGTTCTCCAGATTAGAGTCCGCCGCTCTTTAACCAGTACACCGCAGCTGGCTCTCTAGAGTGGTTTGACATTGAAATTAACCTGGCTCAAAAATGATGGCCACAGTCACAGAACAGACCGCAAAAAGAAGAAACTGTGAGGTAACTGCGCTAGAAAATATTTCAATATACAATCACAAAATTTATACAAAAATGTGTACAAAAATCATATAAATGCACAAGGCAGTTGAAAATGGTGTGACGATGGTCTCCGGAATGTTCTATCGTTTCGATACTATTCTTCTTCCGAAAGTGGATGCTCAAAAATGATGGTCACAGTCACAGAACAGACCGCAAAAAGAAGAAGAATAGTATCGAAACGATAGAACATTCCGGAGACCACCGTCACACCATTTTCAACTGCCTTGTGCATTTATATGATTTTTTGTACACATTTTTGTATACATTTTGTGATTGTATATTGAAATATTTTCTAGCGCAGTTACCTCATTGAAATTAACCTGACATTCCTTTGGTGGAAAGTTAGGTGTCTTCCAGGTGTGGGATTTGACCCTCTGTCTCATTTGACCTTGATGCCTTCTGGTGCGTCGGTAGGTTTTGGCAGGCGTCATCTTCGTTGAAATATTTTCTAGCGCAGTTACCTCATTGAAATTAACCTGACATTCCTTTGGTGGAAAGTTAGGTGTCTTCCAGGTGTGGGATTTGACCCTCTGTCTCATTTGACCTTGATGCCTTCTGGTGCGTCGGTAGGTTTTGGCAGGCGTCATCTTCGGGGTACAGCAACTTCAAGCGATGGCTTGCCAGGGATTGACATGCAATGGAAAAAAACAAGCATGCATTTTGGGTACAGCCAAGCAGAGAACATATCTGCTTCCTTGTATGAAACAGCTGTACAAGGCGAAACCTTGTATCTCCCATTTCTGGAGGCTTTTCTTCCAAGAGATAGCCGCGATGCGCGAAATATTATTCCATCTCTGAATCTGACTGGCTACCTACACTCCGTAGTTCTCTCCCAGCAGAGACAATTACCCACTTAACCGTAGATTTTGGTAGTGGGTAAAGGTAACCTGGCCGTTAAATAATTCAGCGAGTAATTCCAATCTGACAACATTGCTACATCCTCCTCTACCCACCTGGGAAGCAATTTGGTGACTCGAGTCCCCCCGTCAGACAAATTCCAGAAGACAGAGGTTGCGATATGTTTGCATAAAAGTTCTTTCCCTTGGTTTTTTTTTCTCTCCCAGAAATGTGCCTTCCAAGACAACGAACAGCCAAGAAAACACTGAACTGCACAAAAAGTAAGCTTGGAAAACGATCGGTGCCCACTCTGGGTTAGGAAATTGCTAGAGGTTCGGGGGCAGAGCCTAGGAGGGAGGGGTTTGGGGAGGGGAGGGAACTCCACACAGATGTGATACCATAGAGTCCATCCTCCAAAAGTGTCATTTCCTCCAGGGGAACTAATCCCTGTAGTCTGGAGGTCAGCTCCTATTCTGTCTATATAATAGCCAAGGCGCCCCTTCTGTACGGATATCTAAATCTGCACATCGGGGGCACTTGGGGGGCAAAGAGATTTTCCTGCACACTTGGGGCAATCTCCAGGTGTGCAGAAAAATCTGAAAAGAAGAAGAAGAAGAAGAAGAAGAAGAAGAAGAAGAAGAAGAAGAAGAAGAAGAAGAAGAAAAAGAAGAAGAAGAA
>NW_015161993.1:438481-440557 GCF_001447785.1 Gekko japonicus | reverse complement strand
ACTCTGACACAAACTGCTCTTTCAGGAACAGCTGTGCCAGAGCTTGTGACTGACCCAAGGTCACATCAGCAGGTGCAAGTGGAGGAGTGGGGAATCAAACCCGGTTCTCCCAGATTAGAGTCCGCACACTTAACCACTACACCAAACTGGCTCTCTATAAAAAACCTATACGGGGGATACTTAAATCCCAAAAAATGTTAAGAAAGCGTTCCCTGTGCATGCACAGAGAACGCACTGGGAACGGTGCCTCGCAGCCATTGCCGGGGGTGGGGGAGGCTTGGCAGGCCCGGCAGCTGGGGGCTACTCGGGCCTCACCGACGGTGCCGGGGGGGGGGGAAGCTTACCTGTGGCCGCTTCCTCCTGAGACCAGAGGTCCTGCTTCCGCAAGCCGGGAGCCGAGGGGAATACTCCCCCCCCCCAACGATTATCGCGGGTCCCTCTTCTTGTGAGACCAGAATTTTGTCTGAAATGCTTGGAGCCAGGTACATATACCCCAGGGTTAACATGTTTTAAAAATCAAAAAAGAAGGCCCTATTTCCTGACTGACTACTTCAAACAAGTGATCACAAATCTCATTTTAAATAGCCCTACTATTGAAGATGTGATCACTGCTACTAACTAGGAATACTCCTAACCTTCCAACCCAAAAAAGGGGACTTTTTCATCAGTGTTTTTTTTTAAAAAGAGCCCAAAAGAGGGTGGACTAAAAAAAAAAAGAGGACATGGTCCTCTAAATAGAGGACATTTGGTAACCCTAACCTACCCTATATCCACCCCAATGAAAAATGAGACATTTTTATGGTCCCAAGATATCAGCTAGTAAGTTACAGAACATGGCTGTCTTAAACTGAGTAAATGTCCTGGTGTTTTTTCCCCCAGAGAACATTCATCTTTATTTGAGGCCTATCCTTGGAAGTGTCGGAGTTCTGTCCCTGAAATCAACCAAAGTGGTTACAGAGGACCAATTCCTGAGCAGCCGCAGGGTGCCCAGATATTATGCCAACTCTGGATTGGGAAATTCCCAGCAAGGGAACGAAAGCTAGGAATTCAGACAGGCCGTTGCACCTATTGTTACACTGTTATAGCGATATAACAATATTCAGTGGCCAATTAGAAAGAAAAACTGAAGTCGCTCCAGTAGCCCAATAATTAAGTGTAAATTTGCATTTAAAAATAATTTTAAAATATTCACATAAGGCTATTATTACATTGTGTAACATACTGACTTTTCACACGAAATATATTTTTTTAATGTTTCGAAGGAATGGTGCTAATTACACTGAAAAAAGTGTAGCTCCAAATAGTAGTTATAAATCAGGCCTTAGTATACTGAGGGCCAGTTTGGTGTAGTGGGTAAGTATGTGGATTCTAATTTGGGAGAACCGGGTTTGATTCCCCACTCCTCCACTTGCAGCTGCTGGATGACCTTGGGCAAGCCATAGTTCTGTCAGAGCTGTTCTCTCAAGGACAGTTCTTGAAAGAGCTCTCTCAGCCCCACCCACCTGTTGTGGGGAGGGGAAGGGAAAGGAGTTTGTAAGCCAATCTGAGGCTCTGAGTTAAGGGTGGGGTATAAATCCAATCTCTTCTGAGGAGGAGGAGGAGGAGGAGGCCACACTCATCAGAGATGATAACTATGAACCACCATTCTGTGAAGGAGACAGATGGCACAGCATCAACATGTAATGGTATTATTTGAGTAACATTGAGTATGTCCCCACTAAAAGTCAGAAGTAGTCCTCAAAAATATTTTAGAAATTTTCACGGACAGACCTGTCCTTATCCATTGCTCTATTCCCGGCACGTGTAAACCAGAAATGAAGGGATTGTAAGAGTGGCCTTAGGAGGTCTATTATTATTATTATTGTTGTTGTTGTTGTTGTTGTTGTTGTTGTTGTTGTTGTTGTTGTTGTTGTTGTTGTTGTTGTTGTTGTTGTTGTTGTTGTTGTTGTTGTTGTTGTTGTTGTTGTTGTTGTTGTTGTTGTTGTTGTTGTTGTTGTTGTTGTTGTTGTTGTTGTTGTTGTTGTTGTTGTTGTTGTTGTTGTTGTTGTTGTTGTTGTTGTTGTTGTTGTTGTTGTT
>NW_015161993.1:381060-438353 GCF_001447785.1 Gekko japonicus | reverse complement strand
CCTCCGACGTTGCTCCACCGGGTTTCCAGGAACTGCTCCGCCGCCATCCTTGCCGCCGCCGAGCCCTTTACCTCACAAGGAGGAGGGGTGCCCCCTGCCACCTAGGGCAGGTACCCACTTTATCTACTTGCATTTATGATGCTTTCGAACCGCTGGGTGGACGGGAGCTGGGACGAGAGCCGGGAGCTCACCCCGACCGCGGTGGGTTTCGAACAGCCGTAATGGCTGTTCATTGATGTTACTTTGCAGGCGTTCTTACTGCCTGCGCCACCACTCCCCTGTATAGAAGTTGGAGGGGAGGGGGGATGATGCCGTCCCACTGACGTATGTGCAACTGGACTTCAAATTCTGAAAGGGGGGAGAAGGAAAAGAGGCGGGGAGGAAACGGGGGGAATGGGGAGGGGGAGAGTGTCACGGGCTGGAATGCAGGCACAATGAGCGAGGGATAGTCCAAGTCCAGACCAAGGTCAAAGCCGAGGGGTAGCAAGACAGGAACCAAATAACAGAGTCCAGAGACAAACCGAGAGTGTAGCCGTCAAAGCCGAGGTCGAGGGGCCGAGAGTTCAGAGCGCGGGTCAGGAACCGGAACACAGGTGAGGTGGGTGCGGAAGCGTTCGTCAAGCTGACTAGTTGCCTGCACGAGGAACTAGCATGGAATGGGGAACTAAATACCCCTCGAGGCTGCTGTCAATTAGCGTTCAGCGCATTCATCCTGGCTCCTGCTAGAACCCAGGGCTGAGGGGCCCCCTGCTGTGCAGGCACGCCTCCCTTCACCGGGACTGCCACCTGCAGAGGTGAGTGGGGGGGGGCGCTGTCTTCCGTGCATCGTTCCTCCTCAGCTGTTGCTGGGACAGGCGGTAAGGATGCACCGATGGGCTCATCAGGAACGGTGCGGGTTCTGCCGGGGCTGGGAGCTCATCCTCACCAGCACTCATGACAAAGAGAGTGGCATGGAACTGCCTGAATGATCGAAGAGTTGGGGAGGGGAGCTGAACCTAACTGCAAAACACTGTGAACAAGTGGACATACAGCGCACATCATGGATCAATACATCCATAACCAGCCAATCTCTTCATTTAATCCGTGTGGTGAAAAAGTTCCCAAAGTGAAAATCCAGAAAGCCTCTCCTTTCCTCAGCTGTTTACGAAACTAGTGTGGAGGAGCCAAGACTTGTTCTGCTACCCAGAAGCGCAGCTCCTGATCATAAAAGTGGGCAAAGATCATAAAGTGCTGAACGAAGGGAACTGGAGGTCTTTTTGCTCTGATACAGCTCCTCTGTCCGCAGATACACGTCTTGACAGATATTGTGGAAAAGCCTACATATACGAGGTTACATGGACATCGTATAATATAGATAATGGCTTTGGAATGACAAAGGGAGTAATATAGAAAATCCTGGCATTGGGTGAATTACGAATTGTGCGTCTCTTAAAAGAAAAAGCCCAAACTGAACAATGCCCGCAAGGGAAATTCCCGTTAGGAATTCCTCTGCCATCGAATGCAGTGTTGTCTACAATGGGTTTACGTATTCTATTCCTAACCATGTCCTGGAGGTTTCTGGATCGGCTGTAAACTGGGGTGGATCTGCACCTAGGGATACCAGATAAGAGATGCCAGATAAGAGATGCTTTGTAATAGCCAGTGAAACAGTAAATCACCGTGTACAATTAAACAATATTTGTTGGTTTTTATATGCAATGTTGAGAATTCAATTATTACCAATAACACTACAATATGTGATATAAAGCTTAGCAGTACATACAAAGTAATACAGTACTAGTTACAGACAAACGACGGAGTTCTAGTACACTATCCGTTTGCGTGTCCTTCATCAGGTTTGTCATTCTGTAATTATTTCTTCATTAGAATGAAGTGCTGCAAGCCATATTTCAAAATGCTTGTACAGTTTTTGACGTACGCTACCGCGCTTAGATTCTGGTGAGTGGGGAGCTCCTATAGCAAGCTCTATAGAGTTTGATTCCTCACTCCTCCACTTGCAGCTGCTGGGTGACCTTGGGCAAGCCACAGTTCTGTCAGAGCTGTTCTCTCAAGGACAGTTCTCTCAAGAGCTCTCTCAGCCCCACTTACCTCACAGGGTGTCTGTGGTGGGCAGGGGAAGGGAAAGGAGTTTGTAAGCTGCTCTGAGACTCCTTCGGGTAGTGAAGGGCGGGGTATAAATCCAATCTCCTCCTCCTCTTAATTCTGACCTTGTGTTTCTTCTTCCCCTGCCCAGAAAGTGCCCAGGCAGTCCAGAACGGAGATGAAATTTTTAAGGACGCCACCTGGGACATCTTTTTTTATATGGCTTTTTAAATCTGTCATTCTAATTTTGTTATATTTTAATTTTTAATGTTTTGTACATTCGTCTTATGGCTTTGTGCTTCCGCTGTACATCTCCCAGAGCCTAGCGCAAGCTGGGATGGGGCGATAAAGAAATCAAATAAATCATAATAATAATATCACTGTTGTAGAAAAAAATATGAGAAATAGGGTTTGAGTCATTGACATTGCAATCCCAGAAGACAGCAGAATAGAAAAGAAAGAACACGAGAAGATCACCAAGTACCAAGACCTACTAATAGAGTTAGAGCGCCTCTGGGAGAAGAAGGTTACCATTGTGTCAGTTCTCACTTGAGCCCTTGGAGCAGTGCCTGGAGGTCTCGGGAAACATCTGGACATTCAGGGCATTGAGCAAATAACACCAGCTCAGCTCCAGAAGATAGTATTACTTGGAACATCAAGAATCCTGCAAAGATACCTCTGCAATTCCCAAGGGCTTGGCTAGATCTCGAACTGCAGACCACCACCTACCAGTCAAATGTCTGACTGTGACAATTCAAAATAATAATAGCTGAGACTATGAGGCAACTCCCCCCCTTGCAAGATCTGCTACTTATCCACACTCAAACATATAGAAGCACAACGTTGTTTTAAGATTCCTAAGAAAGAGCAACAATATTTGGAAGTAATTCAGTTATGATTTGCAGAATCCTTTTGCTCCCGCAAAGGTGCCAGAAGAAGAAGCCTCTGCCGGTGCCAGAGTGGCTGCCGTTATTAAACGGAAAGAACACACAAGACCCAGAAGAACGCAAGCTAAACTACAGTCTATGGGCAAATATTCATCTGCACCACCATCACAGAGGCAATTTCAAAAAGCTCAAAACAGATTAATAAAGGAAGAGACAGAGGGACTGCAAAGACTCACAAACAAACTGCACAAGCCACAACTGCACAAGCCCCAAAACCTAAGCGCAACGAAGTAAGCCTCAATGAGCCCGATGGAACTTACTCCAAAATTAAGATACATAGGACTGAGCTACAAATCAAAACCCAGCACTTCTAATATTTTGCCTTTAAAGGCCTGCCTGTTTGCCGGGGCTTTTTGGGGGGGGGGGCTGAAAGGCAGGCATCTTTTAAAGAGGGAGAGAGTTGTGATTTGCAATTCTATTTCTGTTTTTAAAATGAAAATGTTTTTTTACTTGTATTGTAAGCACCACTTCGGTGGGAAGGTAACAGCGTTCCGTGCGCCTTGGTGTTTAGTCATGCCGGCCACATGACCACGGAAACGTCTTCGGACAGCGCTGGCTCTTCGGCTTTGAAACGGAGATGAGCACCGCAACCCTAGAGTCGGATTCGACTGGCTTTCGAGCAAGGGAACCTTTACCTTTACCTTTAAGCTGCCTTGAATAACAAGTAAAGGCGGGATATAAATGATTAGGGGGGAAATGAAGACGGTAGAGGGCAGTGCCCAAGAGACACAATGCATAGAAAACATTTCACACACCCCTGTATCCACAACAACCTTCTTTTGAGCAGTGGTCATCAAATCCCACTTGGCTAAGTAAAGATTCACTTGAGTGGAGGAGCTTGCTAGAGCAACAACTGCTTTCCCTGGGAGCTGTCCAAAGTCCTGCAGACGCCCTTCCCCAGCTTTGACACCAGTTGGCACTGCTAGGCAATTTTCACGGAAGAAGAGCTGCCCCCTCCTGATTTTTCATACCACCAAATGGGTTCAGAACCATGGCCAGCAGGTCATAGTCACTGTTTATAAAATTATGCAAAGTTTATAAAATTATACATGGGGTGGAGAGAGTTTACAAAGAGACATTTTTCCCTGTCTCCAAAAATACTAAAACTTGAGGGCATCCAATGAAGCTGATGGGCAGTCGATTCGGGATAGACAAAAGGAAATACCGCTTTACACAGAGAGTAACTAAAATGTGGAATTTGCTGCTGGAGGATATAGTGATGGCCATGGGAATAAACAGCTTTAAAAGGGGATTGGATAGATTCATGGAGGAGAAGTCCGTCCATGGCTACTAGCCATGGTGACTGAGGGGAACCTCCATATTCAGAGGCACTAATCCTCTGAATCCCAGAGCCAGGAGGCAACATCATGGGAAGGCCTCAGCCTCTATGGCCTGTCATTGGCCCTCCAGAGGAACTGGTTGGCCTCTGTTGTGAGACAGGATGCTGGACCACTGGTCTGATGCACCAGGGCTCTTCTTATGTTTTTATGTGTGTAAATGTAAAAAAGTAAAGGTAAAGGTTCCCTTGCTCGAAAGCCAGTCGAATCCGACTCTAGGGTTGCGGTGCTCATCTCCGTTTCAAAGCCGAAGAGCCAGCGCTGTCTAAAGACGTTTCCGTGGTCATGTGGCTGGCATGACTAAACACCAAGGCGCACGGGACGCTGTTACCTTCCCACCAAAGTGGTACCTATTTATCTACTTGCAGTTTCTTGCTTTCGAACTGCTAGGTTGGCAGGAGCTGGAACTAGAGATAGGAGCTCACTCCATCTTGCGGCACCTGGGTCTCGAACTGCTGAACTACTGACCTTCCACAGCCTGCAGTTCAGCGTCTTAGCCACTTGAGCCACCGCAGCTCCTTGTGTGTAAATGAGCAAGACTCAAATCCAGTAGCACCTTAAAGACCAACATGATTTCCAGGGTATAACCCTTAAAAAAAACCCAAAGCCTGTGATACAGAAGCCTGGGGAGACCTTCTATGGGGGAATCTTAAACATGCTCCATGGCACCCCTACCATGACCACAGTAATACATTACCACAGTAATTAATGAATCGTTTTGGGAACTAAAATGTTGGTGCAATTAGCACCACGAAGGGGTGATCCTGCATGTCTCACTAGCCTCCAGTCCAAGCGTTAGCAGTGCAGCTACATGGACAGTATAGCAGAGTGGGAAGTCCCATGAGGAAAGGTTGGAGGAGCTGGGATATGTTTAGCCTGGAGAGGAGATGACTGAGTGATACGATAACCATCTTCAGGCACTTGAAGGGCTGTCTTAGAGAGGATGGTGCAGAGCTCTTTTCCGTTGCCCCAGAAGGACGGACCAGAGCCAACGGGTTGAAATTAAATCAGAAGAGTTTTCGGCTAAACATTAGGAAGGACTTCCTAACAGAGCAGTTCCTCAGTAGAAAAGGCTTCCTCGGGAGGTGGTGGGCTCTCCTTCTTGGGAGGTTTTCAAGCAGAGGCGAGATGGCCATCTGACAGCAATGCAGATTCTGTGAATTTGGCCATATCATGAGAGGGAGGGCAGGAAGGGTTGCCTCAGTGCTTAGTTCTCGTGGCCCTTTCTTACACGCCCCAGGGAAATGCCGATCACCACTTTGGGGTCAGGAAGCAGTTTTTCTTCAGGCCAGTTTGGCTGGAGATCCTGGAGGCTTTTTGTCAACTTCTGGGTGTGGAACAGCCGTCACTGGGGGTGCGGAGTGGGAGGTACTTGTGAATTTCCTGCATTGTGCAGGGGGTTGGACTGGATGACCCTGGAGGTCCCTTCCAACTCTACGATTCTGTGATTCTAAGTACAGTACAGCAGCGGGTGGAAACTGACATTTCCCCATACTCTGCAGTCTAGAGGAAAGAGAGTAGATCAAATGGTGCCTGTGGCCTCTCATCCGTCAACCAGGAGTGCCAAGGACATTTGAGATGGCAGGGGAGAGGAAGCTATTCTGGCAGGTGAGAACTCCGGAGAAGGGGCATCCATGTGGAGCGGATGGCTTAGCCAGAGGGCAATTGGGAGCTGGAACACAGAAGGTGGCAAGCAGGGGGAAGCAACGGGGTAGAAAAGGGATCAAGCGAGGCAACGTACTGAAGGGTTCATCGGGACTGGATGAAGAAAGATATTTTAAGAAGCTGACCACAGGGTCCTACTGCTGTTCCTCTTCCGTAAAAACCAGCATGGGGAATTGGACCCTCAGAGTGTGACCATCTAGTGGAAGAGAAGTGTAGAAGGAGGAGGGGATTGGATTTACACCCCACCCTTCATTACCAGAAAGAGTCTCTTACAAACTCCTTTCCCTTCCCCTCCCCACAACAGGCACCCTGTGAGGCAGGTTAGGGCTGAGAGAGCTCTTTCGAGAGAACATCTCTGAAAGAACTTGTGACTGACCCAATGTCACACCAGCAGCTGCATGCAGAGGAGTATGGAATCAAACCCAGTTCTCCCAGATTAGAGTCCACACTCCTAACCACTACACCAAACTATTAGACCAAGTCACTGCTGTCAACACGATGGCACTCTAACTCTCTCTGATTAGAAATGCCCGAGACTGAATCTGTGATCTTGTGCATGCAGCATTCCACCATTGAGCTATGACATATTTATATCTTTAATTCATTCATTTGCACCCCGCTTTTCTCTCAAATGGGGACCCAAAATGGCTTGCATCAGTCTCCTCTCCTCCATTTTTATCCTCACAACAACTCTGTGAGGTAGGTTAGACTGAGAGAGTGCGTGACTGGCCCAAGGTCACCCACTGAGCTTCCATGGCATGAGTGAGGATACAGGGATATTGCACACCTATTGCATACAGGCACCATCTCAGTAGGATGCCCAGAACTGATTTCTTGGAGTTCACCACGCACAAGTCGCATTGGACAGGTGACAGAGACACAAAGGGGAAGGAGGAGGACGAGGAGGAGGGGAAGGAGGAGGGGGGGAAGAAAAAGTAGTAGAAAGAGAAGGTGAGGAAGGGGAAGGAGTGGTGGGAGGAGGAGGAGGGGAAGGGGAAGAAGGAAAAAAGAAGAGGAGGAGGAGGAGAGGAGGAGGAAAATGAGAAGAAGAGGAGGAGAGGAGGAGAAGGAGGAGATTGGATTTATACCCCGCCCTTCACTACCCAAAGGAGTCTCAGAGCGGCTTACAATCTCCTTTCCCTTCCCCTCCCCACAACAGACACCCTGTGAGGGAGGCGGGGCTGAGAGAGCTCTTTTGAGAGCTCTGAAAGAACTTGTGACTGACCCAAGGTCACCCAGCTGGCTTCACGTGGAGGCGTGGGGAATCAAACCCGGTTCTCCCAGATTAGACTCCGCGCTCCTAATCACTACACCAAACTGGATGAGACAGTGCAATCCTGGGAAGAGTTACTCCACTCTAAGCCCACTGACGTCAATGGGTTTAGACTGAAGTAATTTTGCTCAGGACTGCACTGGAAACAAAATGCCCCGCTCTGCATTACAGCTATTATTTTTAACTACGGGCCAGGAGCGAACCTCTGGAACGAAGCGGGAGATCTTAATAAATGCATGAATATTTATTTCTGCGGCAAAGGGTTTCGCGTCGGGGAAAACCTTCCTCACCTCATTTGGCAACGGCGCGGCCAAGACAGAAGGGGAAAGTGCCCTCTGCCCTCAACAGCGGTGATAAATTTAATTTTTCCCTGGAATTTTTTTTCCCCCTTAAAAAAAGGAGAAGAAACAATACCAGAGGAGGGTGGTATAAAAGTAACAGGCAAGAACCCAGTCCTGTCAACAGTGATGGGGGTTGCCAGGCAACCAGGAGGCAGAGATGAGAGATAATAAGGAAGAGGGGCAAAGTCACCAAGGTGTCAGCGACAGCTGGAGGAGGGTGAGAAGAACAGGCGCTCCTGAGCAGGACAGAGTTAACCCCGTGCGCGCCTGAGGCACAGGGAGAGAGGCAGAGCTGCTTGGTACTGCCTTGAGAGTCCCAGACTCCTCCTGGCCTAAGCTAAGGTTGCCAGCTCTGGGGTGGGAAATACCCTGAGATTTGGCAAGGTGGAACAGGGGGATGGAGGAGTTTGAGGAGGGGCGTATATACAAATATTGATTTCTATAATCTGTGCCTTCTCCTGTGATTACATTCTGATAACATGCTGTGCCTTGTTTCCTCTTGCTAGCCACATGGTAAGGCCAAATGGCCTAAATAGCCATGCCATAAACCCACATTCTTTCACACTTCCATGCCAAACACCAGACATCATGGCTACACTTTCTGGCCCCACATGCGACAAGTCACGTACTAAATGAAGTAGCTAGAAGCTGGGTCACCTGGCTGCAGAAGGAGTCTCCCAACTTCTAGCCATTCCTGTGTTGCAGCTATGGCAACCAACAATTGGACACACCTATGCCCACTCGTGGTTGGCTGCATGGCCACAGCTGATCATGACTGGAATTGGGCTATAATTGTTTGATCCCAATGAGAGAGACTCTCTCTTAGTTTGCTCTCTGCTCCTGCTCTCTCTGCTTGTTATATGGCACCTAGAAATGCCGTCTCGTGAGGGACAAAGAACTGTTTTGTGAATTGGAGCACATGGTTGAGCAAAGATGGATTTTTCCTTCAAAATCCCTTGGACTGTTTGGATATTCCTGAACTTGGTAAATATGTATCTTTTACTGTGTAGTTAAGGCAAATCGCCTTAGGCTTGTTATCTTGGTAAACTCTGGTAGTCTGTGCTAAGCTCTGTACTAAATAAAGATTCCTCTGATTGTTAAAATTGTCTTTGATGTTGTACCTGAATTCCAAGGCTAAATCTTGTGGCCTAAACGCTCACCATATACGCTACTATTAGAGAGTAAAAAGTGTGCATCTCTGGGAATGAGTTGCTAATGTGTTAAGTTCCAGATACCAATTGAGAGTTTGAACCTCTAATCTCAGGTTGGGGGGAACTTCTGTAGAGGTTCTGGTGGCACATTGTTCTGAAAACCAGAGAGGGTATAGACTACCTCTTGAGTTGTTGTTTAATGTACTGTAAAAGTACAGGGTTCCCTCCCATTCCTGGACTGGCCAGGGTGAGAAATACCTGTACAGGGCAGGACCTCAGTGTGGTCTAATGGCGTAGAGCTCACCCTCCAAAGCATCCTTTTTCTCCAGGGGAACTGGTCTCTGCCGTTTGGGGATCAGTTCTAATTTGGGGATCAGGCCACGGTGGCTCAGAGGTTAAGACGCCGAGTTGCAGACCGGGAGGCCTGTAGTTTGGCAGTTCGAGACCCCCAGTGCCGTATGACGGAGGGAGCTCCCGTCTCTGGCCCCAGCTCCTGCCAGCCTAGCAGTTCGAAAGCAAGAAATTGCAAGTAGATAAATAGGTACCGCTTCGGTGGGAAGATAACAGTGTTCTGTGCGCCTCGGCGTTTAGCCATGCCGGCCACATGACCACGGAAACGTCTTCGGACAGCGCTGTGTCCTCGGCTTGGAAATGGAGATGAGCACCGCAACCCTAGAATTGGATTCGACTGGCTTTCGAGCAAGGGGAAACCTTTACCTTTATCTCTAATTCTGGGAGATCTCCAGGCCCCACCTGGAGGTTGGTGGCCACAGCCCAAACCTAGTATTCTGATGCTAAAGCTAAAGATGATCAAACAAAGTTTGAGTCCAGTGGCACCTTTAAGTTTAATTGTGGGTATCAGAAGGACTATATAGCCTCTGTATTTTAGTGTATTTCTTTCTCAGAACAGTATATTAGAATACTGAATGTGATGCAAGGAATATTGGGATGCTTTGCTGCATCCACCTCAAAGGAAAAAAGGCTGTTAAGTGACCATATTCCAAGGGGTTCGGGGTAGTACACGTGGTTATCCCTTCCTGATTTTATCAAACAATCCCGCAAGGTAGGTTTTAGATGAGAGACAGTGGCTGACCCAAGTTCATCCAGTGACCTCCATGGGAGAATGGGGATTTGAACCCCACCTAATTACTGCTAGCCATAGTGAACCTCTGGGTTTCCCTTTCTGTAGCTGTTGTAGATTTTCCAGGTTGTCTGGCCGTGATCTTGGCACTGTAGGACCTGACGTTTCGCCAGTAGCTGTGACTGGCATCCTCAGAGGTATAACACAGAAAGATGGAGAACTCTCTGTGTCAAGGTAAGAAGAAAATGGTAGGCAGGTAATTTATATCTACTCAGGAAGGTGGGGTAGGGCTGAGTCACTACCTCGTAGGAGTTCCCCAAGCTGTGAACATGCTAATAAAGGAGCTTTCCTGAGGAGGTTCTTTTGTATATGGATTGTTTCCTGAGGAGGTTTCCTGTTTCCTGAGGAGGTTCTTTGGCATGTGGATTGGCTGTTGAAATTCTAATCTTATCTGTAGTGCTATTGCCAGATGTAGAGCCTTTTGTGTTTTTCAGGACAGGAAACCATGCCCTATTTATTTTAAACTTTCTTCTTTCCTGTCGAAATTGTGTTTATGTTTATGAATTTAAATGGCTTCCCTGTGTTATCTGACATGGTCATTGGATGTGTTGTCCAGCCTTTCAGTGTCTTGGAACAAAATACTGTGTCCTGTTTGAGTTAGGCTATGTTCAGCCACTGCTGATTTTTCAGGTTGGCCAAGTCTGCAGTGCCTTTCATTTTCTTGTATTCTTGTTTCCCTTTCCTTGCGCCGATTCACTCCCATTGACTCTGTTTTTTTTTCAACAAACGGGGTGCAAAAATTGATGCAAAAATAAATGGGGGGATCCCCCAATAGGGTTGCCAGACCCCCCGGTTTGCCAGGGGTCCCCCGTTTTGGGGGGGGGTTCTACCCACCACCGGCCAGATGGCCAGCGGGGGAAGCCCCACCCCCAACACCCACAGCCACCCCTCTCTCTCCCTTTAAGTGTGTGGAATTCGTGTTTCCTCCCAAGCCCGATCTCCACTTGAGATCAGGCTTGCAGGGAAATGCCAGCTTCGTGCACTTAAAAGGGAAACGCGGCTGCTCTTAAAGGGGAAACGTCGGCTCCTGCACTTAAAAGGAAAACGCCAGCTCCTTTAAGTGCAGGGAACCGCAGTTTCTGGAGATCCGGCAGGCGGGCGGGGCGGCGGTGGACGTCCCCAACGTGACGTCATCACGTCGGGGGTGCCCCGCCCCCTCCAGGAACGCCCCCAAAGTCCCCCGCTGGGGGTGGAAGATGAACTTGGCAACCCTATCCCCCAAAGACGTCAGTTAAAAGGAGGCAGGCCAAAATAGATGACAAAACAAGTATTTATTTGCAGTCCACCTTTCTTACGGAGACTCAAGGCGGAATCTTGACAGCCGGTGTGGTTAGAATTTTAAGAATGTCAGAGCCCCAGGTTTGAATCGCCGCTCTGCCGTGCAAGCCTGCTGGGTTACTGTGGACGAGTCGTACACCCTCAGCATAGCATACCTCACAGGGTTGTTGTGAAGATCAAACGGAGGAGAACAATGTGAGCCGCTTTGGGTTCCAGTGAGGAAGAAAGGTAGGGTTTAAATGAAGCAAATACATAAAGGACTACAGGCTATAAAACAGTGTAAACAGACAGCACCCTGACCTCGATAGCCCGGGCCAGCCCGATCTCCTCAGATCCCGGAAGCTAAACAGCATCAGCCCTGGCAAGCAGTGTTCCCTCTAAGCTGAGTCCGTGTGAGCCAGCTCACAGTTTCTTAGCCTCTGGCTCACACACTTTTGCCTTAGCTCAGGAAGGAGGGCTCCAGAGCAAACTGATTTTTGCAGCAGCCAAATCATTTGCTCACAACTTGAATGCCAGTAGCTCGCAAAGTGGAATTTTTGCTCACAGGACTCCAGAGCTTAGAGGGAACATTAGTGCTTGGATGGAAGACCACCAAGGAAGTCTAGGGTTGCTCTGCAGAGGCAGGCAATGGCAGACCCCCCCTCTGAATGTCTCTTGCCTTGAAACCCTGTGGGGTTGGCCATAAATTGGCTGCAGGCTGACAGCAAAAAAAGAAAAAAAGACAGTATAAGTCACCCAACGAACAACGCAACAGGGCTGGCATTAAAAGAGAACAATGCAAACAACAAACGAAGGGAAAAGTAGACTATACACAATAGAGAAAGTGGATTACAAGCAGGGCTCTTTTTTTAGAAAACGCCCAGCAGGAACTCATTAGTATAATAAGCCATACACAACAGCAGAAACTCATTAGCATATTAGGCCACACCCCTGATAGTAAAGCTCATTAACACATTAGGCCGCACCCCCATGTTACCAGAAGTGTGGTCATCCAGCCACACCCACCTTTTGCTCCTTATTCTGTTTACCTTGTTTGTTGTCAAAACCCAGGGGGTTTTTTTGCAGCAGGAGCTCCTTTGCATGTTAGGCCACACACCCCTAATGTAGCCAATCCTAATGAGATTCTGCTGTTGGGTGTGGCCTGTTATGCTAATGAGCTCCTGCTGGGCGTGGCCAACTCAGGAGCCAGCTGGAACTCCGTTCCTGTGCGTTCCTGCCCAAAAAGAGCCCTGAAAGGTACAGGACAATGCAGCAAATGCAGGTAATCGCTACACTAATCATTGCAGAGGACTGCAATCTAATTGGGGTTGGAAAGATGCCCACCTGGGATGCTTCATTCTATGACAGTTTTAATCCCTCTTTTAAAAAAAAAGTTCCCTTGAATATGACTGTTCTGCATACTCTGCAGAACGACAGAAACGCGGGCACCTTCCTGACCTCCTCGAGCGGGCCATTCCAAAAACTAAACATGGCTACAAGTCACTCGTTCCTCACCGTAACCCACCTGGCTGTAGCCCCAGGGAGTGTTCCCTCTAAGCCGAGTTAGTGTGACCTAGCTCACAGTTCTTCAGCCTCCGGCTCACACATTTGTGTCTCAGCTCAGGAAGGGTGGCTCCAGAGCAAACTAATTGATGCAGCGGCCCAATCGCTCGCTCACAACTTGAATGCCAGTAGCTGACAAAGTAGAATTTTTGCGCACAGGACTCCAGAGTTTAGCGGGAGCGTTGGCCCCAGGGCTGGCGGTTCGGTCAGGACGGTGGCTTTAAACATGGCATCAGTTTCAAGATCAGGGACGCCGACCACAATCAAATGGGCTTCTAGACTTTCAATGGAGGACACAGATTCATTGTGTAGTAAAACAAGTGAAGCAGGCTCTTGGGAGAGGGGTCAGGATTGGAGGTACAATATCAACTGGGCAGGCAAGACAATTCTGACCAAGGGACACAGGACAGAGGCTGCCGTCATCCACTAAGATAAAATAAGGGTCTCAGAGAGCAAGTTTGGTGCAGTGGTTAGGAGCGCGGACTCTAATCTGGGAGAACCGGGTTTGATCCCCCACTCCTCCACATGCAGCCAGCTGGTGTGAACTTGGGTCAGGCACAAGTTCTCTCAGAGCTGTTCTCTCAAGGGCAGTCCTCGAGAGAGCTCCCTCAGCCCCACCTACCGCACAGGGTGTCTCTTGTGAGGAGGGGAAGGGAAAGGAGATTGTAAGCCACTCTGAGACTCCTTCAGGTAGTGAAGGGTGGGGTATAAATCCAATCTCTTCTTCTTCTTCTTCTTCAGTTTGACACAGACAGAGCTGGGAGCCAGAGATCAGAAGAGGAAGAAGAAGAGGAGGAGGAGATTCAATTTATACCCTGCCCTTCACTCGGAGTCTTGGAGCAGCTTACAAACTCCTTTCCCTTCCCCTCCCCACAACAGACACCCTGTGAGGTAGGTGGGGCTGAGAGAGCTCTGAGAGAACCTGCTCTTTTCAAGAACACCTCTGCCAGAACTATGGCTTGCCCAAGGTCATCCAGCAGCTGCAAGTGGAGGAGCAGGGATGCACCTGACCACAAATGGGGGCTTCCCAAGCCCCCAAAGATATCCATCTGAAGGTACATCTTGACGACCATTTGCTTTTCTTGGCAGGGAAGGGCAGCGGTCAGGAGAAAACTGTGCCTGCTGATGCTGAACATCTGCCTGCTCTGAAGTTCAAAGCAAAGAAACTCTGCCAGGAAAAGCAGATCAAACTCTCACTCTCTTCAATATTTTAAAAAATTTGACGGGGGGGGGGGCTCAGTGGGGGAGGGAAACCATCGTCCAGCATCCCCCTCCCCAGGTCAGAACCGTTCATTATCATTGCTCAGCGGAGCAAAGAGAAAGCCAATTAATTCATCCTAACCATTCCACCTGAAGCATCCCTTCTTACAAAGGGGACCGGGCGATTGTGCAGCACTGTGAAAACACATCCGCCCGTCATTAATAGCTGGCAATATTATTAGAAGACTAAAAAAAGGGATATTGGCTCCAATCCACAGAAGGACCAGCTTTGCCTGCCCAAGAGAAAACCACTCTTTCGCACCACCGAGAAGTGAGAAACCTGCTGGCGTTCCTTCCTCCCCTGCCACCAGATTGCTACTCGGAGGAAACCTGCGGCAGCGGCTCCCGTCAAGGCGGCCACATCCTGCCCAGTTCTTGTCTGGAGCTCGGCGCCCCTGGGCAAAGCAGAAGGCAGCCAGGATGGAAATTCACAGCAGATGTCCCTTCTGCTCCAACGCCAATTTTTTAAAAATATCTATATTATCTACAAAGGGAACAGGCCCGCCGTTGGAAAAGTTGGAGGGGTTTCCTCCGTGCGCATTACGCACAGGACACGGATGCGCTTGCTCTTCCTTTTGCCTCTGGGCCACGAATTCGAAGAACAATCCTTGCACGGGAGGCATACGGCATAAACCTCCGAAGGTCACCCGGTGATTTACATCTTACCCAAGCATGCTAATGCGCCCTCCTATTGACCGCAGGCTCACGGAGGAGGGAAGAATCAAATTGTCGCTGCGGTGTGATCTGAAGGACAAGCCGCCTACGCAGTATTTTTTTAAAGTAAAGCGCTTGACCCGCGCAATTGAGGAATGACATTTGTATCCCACTGTTACTCCAAGGAGCATCCTCACAACAACCTGGGAGAGCAGTGACAGAAAAGAGGGGGGTGGACATCAAGAACGTGGGCGCCGCCAAAGCCGAAGGAGGCATGCAGGATGCAGCCCAACTAGGCTTGTCCCACCCCCAGTCCCAACTCACCATCCTTCAGAAAGAGGAGGAGGAGGAGATTGGATTTATACCCCGCCCTTCACTACCCAAAGGTGTCTCAGAGCGGCTGACAAACTCCTTTCCCTTCCCCTCCCCACAACAGACCCCCTGTGAGGTAAAAGAAGAAGAAGAAGAGATTGGATTTATACCCTGCCCTTCACTACCCGAAGGAGTCTCAGAGCGGCTTACAAATGCCTTTCCCTTCCCCTCCCCACAACAGACCCCCTGTGAGGTAAAAGAAGAAGAAGAAGAGATTGGATTTATACCCTGCCCTTCACTACCCGAAGGAGTCTCAGAGCGGCTTACAAATGCCTTTCCCTTCCCCTCCCCACAACAGACCCCCTGTGAGGTAAAAGAAGAAGAAGAAGAGATTGGATTTATACCCTGCCCTTCACTACCCGAAGGAGTCTCAGAGCGGCTTACAAATGCCTTTCCCTTCCCCTCCCCACAACAGACCCCCTGTGAGGTAAAAGAAGAAGAAGAAGAGATTGGATTTATACCCTGCCCTTCACTACCCGAAGGAGTCTCAGAGCGGCTTACAAATGCCTTTCCCTTCCCCTCCCCACAACAGACCCCCTGTGAGGTAAAAGAAGAAGAAGAAGAGATTGGATTTATACCCTGCCCTTCACTACCCGAAGGAGTCTCAGAGCGGCTTACAAATGCCTTTCCCTTCCCCTCCCCACAACAGACCCCCTGTGAGGTAAAAGAAGAAGAAGAAGAGATTGGATTTATACCCTGCCCTTCACTACCCGAAGGAGTCTCAGAGCGGCTTACAAATGCCTTTCCCTTCCCCTCCCCACAACAGACCCCCTGTGAGGTAAAAGAAGAAGAAGAAGAGATTGGATTTATACCCCGCCCTTCACTACCCAAAGGTGTCTCAGAGCGGCTGACAAACTCCTTTCCCTTCCCCTCCCCCCAACAGACACCCTGTGAGGTGGGGGGGGGCTGAGAGAGCTCTTTCGAGGACTGCCCCTGAGAGAACAGCTCTGAGAGAACTTGTGACCGACCCAAAGTCACCCAGCTGGTTGCATATGGAGGACTAGGGAATCAAACCCAGTTCTTCCAGATTAGAGTACACCGCTCTTAATCACTACATCAAACTGTTTCTCAGGATAGGAATGAATGAATGAATGAATGAATGAATGAAGTGTTGGCAGTTGGAAGCAGCAGCATTATAAACAGGGTTGCCAGTCTCCAGGTGGGGCCTGGAGATCTCCTGCAATTAGAAATTACCTTGAGATGACAGAGAACCGTTTCCCTCGATAAAGTGGCTGCTTTGGATGATGGACTCCATGGCACGGTACCCTGCTGAGGACCCTCCCTTCCCCCAAATGCCACCCTCGCCAGGTTCCATCCCCAAAATCTCCAGGTACTTCCCAACCCTTGAGCCAGCAACCCTGTGTGTCCAAGAGACAAAAGCCACGTGAGGGCAAGAGACACACCTAATGACAAAATAGGCACTTTCCCTCCTTTGTTCCTGGGCTAAAGCAACTAGCCATTTTAATCTTGGGCTTGGCTCACCTAACATCCACGGGCTTATGAGTCACACACCCTCCAATGAAAAATTACAGTTAAGATCTTTAACATCTCGCAACTTTATTAACGTAGAACAGATTTTCACCGAATCAGCAAGGGCACAACCTCTGGAATAGGTCTGAATTTGAATACAATTTGAACACAGGAAAAGGAAATGTTAAAGGTATGTTTCCCACGCACAAGAGAAGGTCTCCAACAACTATGCTAGCAAAGCTCAATGCTAATTTTCTAACCTCCTGTAACACAGCCGTTTTGTGATAGATTGCTCTGAAATTTGGCTAGTTTATAGTCCTCGGCAGATAGACTGTGACATATGGGACAAATTGCCTGGATTTCGCGATAACTGGAATTTCCATGCACGTTACAGTAGTAGATGAGTTCGATAAATCTGAACTTGTCATACAGCAACAGGAGAGCTCCAAAAAGAGACTAGTGTGAAGAACTTGCTGAGCTGGCATTCAGAGGCAGATTTGATGCTACCTAAGTTGGCCTCAGTAGGAGCTGAGATCAGTAGACTTACTAGAGAAATTACATAAGAACATCAGAATAGCCCTGCTGGGTCAGACCAGAGGCCCACCTAGTCCAGCATCCTGTCTCACACAGTGGCCAACCAGTTCCTCTGGAGGGCCAACAACAGGGCAGAGAGGCTGAGGCCTCCATAAGAACATAAGAAGAGCCCTGCTGGGTCAGACCAGAGGTCCACCTAGTACAGCATCTTGTCTCACACAGTGGCCAACCAGTTCCTCTGGAGCGCCAACAACAAGGCAGATAGGCTGAGGCCTCCATAAGAACATAAGATGAGCCCTGCTGGGTCAGACCAGAGGTCCATCTAGTCCAGCATCCTGTCTCACACAGTGGCCAACCAGTTCCTCTGGAAAGCCAACATCAGGACAGAGAGACCCAGGCCTCCATAAGAACATCAGAAGAGCCCTGCCGGGTCAGACCAGTGGTCCACCTAGTCCAGCATCCTGTCTCACACAGTGGCCAACCAGTTCCTCTGGAGGGCCAACAACAGGGCAGAGAGGCCCAGGCCTTCCTAAAAACATAAGAAGAGCCCTGCTAGGTCAGACCAGTGGTCCATCTAGTCCAGTATCCTGTCTTGTACAGTGGCCAACCAGTGCCTCTGGATGGCCAACAACAGGGCATAGAGGCTGAGGTCTCCATAAGAATTATTATCATCATAATCATCTAGTGTAGGCTTTTATACCTCACTTTTCTCTACCTTAAGGAGTCTCAACGCAGCTTACAATCGCCTTCCCTTCCCCTCCCCACAACAGGCACCTTGTGAGGCAGATAGGGTCGAGAGAGCTCTGAGAGCACTGGGCTTGGTCCAAGGTCACCCAGCAGGCCTCAGGTAGAGAAGGAGCATGGAGTAAAACCCGGTTCTCCAGATTAGCGTCCACACCGCTCTTAAACACTATACCATGCTGGTTCTCAGCTCAGTTAGCTGAGCACTGCATAGTAATTTCTTGGAACAATAACCATAGTAAAAACAATAACCATAGTAAAAACCCTCCCTCTCATCTTCCTTGTGCCTACACACGCAATGAAATGCCATGAAATTGCTGAGCGGTCGGGTTAGAACGGATAAAAGTACTTCTTCACCCAAAGAGTGATTAACACTTGGAATTCACTGCCACAGGAAGTGGTGGTGGCTACAAGCATGGACGGCTTCAAAAGGGAATTAGATAAGCATATGGAGCAGAGGTCCATCAGTGGATATTAGCCACAAGGTATAGATAGGGGCTCTGGGGCAAGTGATGCTCAGTCTTCTTGGTGCCGGGGGGGGGGGGCACAGTGGGAGGGCTTCTAGTGTCCTGGCCCCACTGCTGGACCTCCTGATGGCACCTGGTATTTCTGGCCACTGTGTGACACAGAGTGTTGGGCTGGATGGGCCTTTGGCCTGATCCAACATTGGCGTCTCTTATGTTCTTATGTTCTTATCCAACATGGCTTCTCTTATGTTCTTATATCTTTAAGGTGCTACTGGAATCAAATCCAGCTCTTCCGCTGCAGACCAACAAAGCAACCTGACCTCAAAACTATCTTCTGCTAGAGCCAAGCGAAGGTGTAATCCGGCATCTGGTTTCCCCCAGGAGCCAATCATATGGTACCCAATTTTTTTAAAGGGGGGGGGAGGACCCAGCTCCTTTAATTCTGGATTGAGCAAATATCAAATCCCAGGCTTGTACGGTTCAACAGCCAAATCACATTATCAACAAAGCCCCACTCAAAGTTGTGCAAAAATTATTATCCCTGCGAAGCCGCACGAGTGACATCTCTCTTGCTAATGACAAGAGTGCCTGGTCCTGCTTCAGACGCACGATATAACCCCAAAAATCTAACCCAGGTGGTCCTCACTGCAGGGGGGGAAACCCTGCCCTGTCCACTCCATTTCATTTTTGTAGTGTATTCAAAACTGCCTTGAATGCCTGATATGTTGTGAAACATCTAATTGAAGTGCAATGTAAAGCTTCGTCCTGGGCTAGGATCCAAATCCATCCAATCGTGTTACTAGCCCAGGAAGCACCTAACCAATCACCTTCTAGCAAGCTCCCTGAGCGGGAACATCCGTGATTGGTCCCTATGTGAACAACCTTATTGGTTGGTATTTGTACAGTGGGTGTGGCTACATTAGCCGGGAATGTTTAAAAGCAGGACAGCTGCAATGTAAAGGCTGTTCTGGCTATCAGATGTTGATCCGTGTTGGAGTTGTGTTCGAGTTGAAGAATAAAGCTGTGTTCTTGCTGAATCACTCTCCGACTGCTTTGTTAAGTGAGCGACTTAACAATTTTATTGTTCAACAGCCAAGAGCTTTTCATTCTAGTCTCGGAGAGGTCGCTGCACACAGAACACAGAAGACATCGAGCTTAAAAATGTATAAGAATGTCTTGAAATGGTGTGGGGGGCATTGCTGGGGGGCGGAGGGCTGGTGGCCCTGAAACTGCCCCTGACTTTAAAGAGCTACATGCACGCTCATCCAGGTAAGCGAAGACAAAAATTTAGGATGACGATCCCCAGTCTGGTGCCCATCTGTATGTCCCCTGGTTGTCAGCAGCGTCCTTTCCCAAAGAAAAACACTGATCCTGGCTTTCTTCCTCATCACTGGAACACGAAGAGGTTCAGAAGGCCGCCACAGGAGGCATCGCCTTCAGGTTTGCGGAGAGGAGCCCTTTGGAAATAGCTGCCTCCATCACAGAAGGGTGCTTGGGTGGGGGCCTTCCAACCTCTGATAATCCCCCCCACACGGCAGCCATTTTGTACCCTGTCTCAAACCTTCATAAGCACCTGGCAGGCTTAACACTGTTGGAGAGACCTGGTTTAGGAAACATTTCACCATCGGTCCCCCACCAACACATAAGAAGATTTGGATTTATACCCCACCCTTCACTGAGTTTCAGAGCGGCTTACAGTCTCCTTTCCCTTCCCCTCCCCACAACAGACACCCTGAGAGAGCTCTTTCGAGGACTGCCCGTGAGAGAACAGCTCAGAGAGAACTGTGACTGACCCATGGTCACCCGACTGACCCTGGTCACTCAGGGTGAGCCAGTCACTCTGAATGAGAGGAGTGATGCCACCTCTACATTATAGATGAATTTATATTTATTCATTCATTCGTTCATTTATACCCTGCCTTTCTCCCCGAAAGAGGCCCAAAGCAGCTTACATCATTCTACTTTCCTCCGTTTTATTCTCACAACCACCACCCTGTGAGGTAGGCTAGGCTGAGAGTGTGTGACCAGCCCAAGGCCACCCAGCAGGCTTGAGAGCTAGTTTGGTATAATGGTTAAGAGCAGTGGACTCTAATCTGGAGAGCCAGGTTTGATTCCCCACTCCTCCACATGCAACCAGCTGGGTGACCCTGGGTTAGTCACAGTTCTCTCAGAGCTGTTCTCTCAAGAGCAGTTCCCTCAGCGCTCTCTCAGCCCCACCTACCTCACGGGGTGTCAGCTGTGGAGAGAGGAAGGGAAAAGAGACTGTAAGATACTCTGAGACTCCGAGAGAAGCGCAGGGTATAAATCCAACTCTTCTTCTGGGGCAGAGTGGGATTTCAAACCTGGGTTTCCCAGATCCCAATCTAAGAAGAAGAAGAGGAGGAGGATTGGATTTATACCCCATCCCCCACCCTTCACTACACAAGGGAGTCTCAGAGCGGCTTACAAACTCCTTTCCCTTCCCCTCCCCACAACAGACACCCTGTGAGGTAGGTGGGGCTGGGAGAGCTCTGACAGAAACTGCTCTTTTTCAAGGACAGCTCTTATCAGAACTATGGCTTGCCCAAGGTCATCCAGCAGGTGCAAGTGGAGGAGTGGGGAATCAAACCCAGTTCTCCCAGATTAGAGTCCGCGCACTTAACCACTACCCCAAACTGGCTCTCTCCACTCCAACAACTACACCACACAGGCTCCTGTGAGACTCTACGGTAACTTTCGGATGCAATAAGTCCATTTATGGATTTTATTGTAGAAATCAGAAGAGCTGCAGGTGAATCAAACCCTTTGACAGTACTGGCAAATAATTCAAAAGCGGGACTTATCCAATGGAACGCTTCTGCTTGGCTTTTAGTTAGATGGGTTCGGTGTATGTGAGCTGCTTTTTAGTTTTATCTGGGTCGTGTTTTTAAACTGAGATTTCTTCATGTTGTAACTGTTGTTAGCCACTTCCAGACCCCCTGGCGGTGAGAGGCAGCATATCCATTTCATAAATACATCAATATGCCCCGCCCTCCCCAGGCTCCATCCCCAAATCTCCAGAAATTTCCGAAGACGGAGTTGGCGACCATAAAAGCACGGCCAAGGCAAAAAAAATATCGAAATTTCCTGACAGGCAGTGAAGTCTATTACAGCGCAATCATGTTTACTTGACTAAGAGCCCCGGGCTTAGACCCCGGTAAGTGTGGATGAGCTTAAGCCATTCCACAACGCTGGTTAAAATAAAAACCTCCGAGACTGGCTGGACCAGAAATCATGGGAGGACAGGAGGGAAAATTGATGACGGGGCTGCAAGCACTTTAACGGCTCCAGAAACACCATTTCCGAGTCTCTGAAAAGCTGTTCGATGCGTGCCTCCTAAGCCGCGTTTTGCAGGAAGGTTGAGCCAACGGTTAAAAACCACAGCCAGAGTAGCTGTTTGCTTAAGTGGTGTCTCACAAGCCAGGACAATAATCTCCCTCTTTCCGTCAGGGCGGTCAGAGCTTAAAATACATTTGGCAACGCACCTTGGCCACTGGACACAGGTGCCACCTTTCCCTTCCCCCCCCCCAACGCTTTCCATATCCTCTCTTCCTCCCCTCAGGCCAAGCTCTGTTTGTTACGGGGCCAATGTATGTCCTCTTCTGTTCTAATATTTCCTGTGCGATTCCTCCTCTCAGCTATAAGCTTGCCTCTTGCAACAACGCTGCAGATCGAAAGGTTCCCCCATTGCTTGCCTTGTTTCTTCTTCCTCGTGGCAAAACGCTCAGTGACAATAGAGAAAAAAGGGCGATTAGATTTGTCAGACATTTTCCCAGGAGAAAAATGAGCTACATTTTATATATAGATATTAGTAATACTCATAGTAGTAGTAGTAGTTGTAGTAGCTGTCGTTGCTGTTGTAGTACTAATAGTAGTAAGTAAAGGTAAAGGTTCCCTTGCTGGAAAGCCAGTCGAATCCGACTCTAGGGTTGCGGTGCTCATCTCTGTTTCCAAGCCGAAGAGCCAGCGCTGTCCGAAGACGTTTCCGTGGTCATGTGGCCGGCATGACTAAACGCCAAGGCGCACGGAATGCTGTTACCTTCCCACCAAAGTGGTACCTATTTATCTACTTGCAATTTCTTGCTTTTGAACTGCTAGGTTGGCAGGAGCTGGAACTAGAGATGGGAGCTCACTGCATCGTGCGGCACACTTGGGTCTCCAACTGCTGTACTACTGACCTTCCACAGCCTGCAGTTCAGCGTCTTAACCACTTGAGCCACCGCTGCTCCCTAATAGTAGTAGTTGTTGTTTATTACGGTCTTTAGACCAGCATACAGTTTAGTCAAACATAAAACACAATAATAAGTTTTCAAATTTAAGAGCTTTTAAGGTGCAATTCCCATAATCTGAAAATTAATGCTCAGAATTTAGCAACTTGACATGCAATCTTAGAATTATTATCAGATAAAAACCAATGAAGCCTTGCTTTATTTGTATGTACATGGCTGGGAATCGTATCAAGTAACAGGGTAATAACTCCAAGACGATAGAAAGATTAAAAAAAAATACAGCCTGACACTTCCAATCTACTTTGAATGCATTTTGCAGCTGAATTTTACTGTGTGAAAGGAGAAAATCCACTTGCAAACAACCACTACAGCGCATTGAAAGTGTACTGGAAGTCCATTATTCGGCATGTGCGAAAGCCCCCCAAAGTGGGTGGAAAAATACAGATTTCACCTTCCTCCCCCTAAGGGCTAAAATATATGGGGAGTCATGACCGAATTGGCCTGGGTGCAGGAAATTAGCATAAGTAGTGAGATAAGAATCCTACGTCCCTGTTCAGCCCTGGTCGCTAATAAGGTGCTACTGGAATCTAATCTAACCGTTCTACTGCAGACTAATGTGGCTACCTCTAAAATGGTCATAAATAGGAATACATAGTTTGGCCCCCGCCCACATACATTCAAGCCACTTCCGTCGCACCCATCTTCTCCCTTTGAGATGTAATTTAGGCATACGATGAAACATGTAGAAGCTGAAAGGGAGCTCAAGAAGTCTCCAGTTCCTGCCTTGTTCTGCAACATAAGCATAATCTAACCGTTCTACTGCAGGCTAATGTGGCTACACCTAAAATGGTCAGAAATAGGAATACGTAGTTTGGCCCCCGCCCACATACATTCAAGCCACTTCCATCGCACCCATCTTCTCCCTTTGAGTTGTATTCTGGCATACGATGAAACATGTAGAATCTGAAAGGGAGCTCGAGAAGTCTCCCGTTCCTGCCTTGTTCTGTAACATAAGCGGGTACGCCACGGCTAATACGAGACTCTTGTACAGTGCCGCTGTATCAGCTTCCTACATGCTTGGCTAGCGCACAGCCAGAAATCCAAGAAGCACAGCTGGCCAAGGTGAGTCGCTTTTTCTTCTCAGACACAGGCACTGCACACTACACAGCGTGAGTTGGTCCGTTCGCGCCGTCCTCCCCAATCCCACCAAATGACCAGGAAACGAAAACTCCCCAAACACTGAGGACCAATGCTCCCTCTAAGCTGTGGAGTCTTGTGAGCAAAAATTCTACTTTGTGAGCTACTGCCATTAAAGTTGTGAGCGAGCGATTTGGCTACTGCATAAATTAGTTTGCTCTGGAGCCCTCCTTCCTGGGTTAAGACAAAAATGTGTGAGCCAGAGGCTAAAAAACTGTGAGCTGGCTCACACTAACTCAGCTTAGAGGGAACACTGCTGAGGACTTTTTGTTTTCAGATAAATGAGATTGGCTCTCATACTGTAGGAACTGAAGTCTTGCAAGCCTTGCGGGATGGTGTCTCAGAGTCTCCAGGGTCCGAGGGGGGGGGGATCTATGCCCAACATGGTACTCGCCCACTCAGGATGTTAGCACAAAACACTCTGCAAGGTTTCAAGACTACCAGAATGCTAAGCCCACGGCCCGAGACACCTGAACCTTTTCAAGCCTGCGGGAACCTTTAGAATTCTGACACAGGGAGGTGGGCACAATCACAATATGGCTGCCATAGGGGGCGGGGCCAGTCACAAAATTACTGCTGGAGGAGGACCAGAAAGCATCAGGGAGGGAGGTTAAACAGAACTCCAACGGTAACAATTTCACATTTCAGGCAGAAGCCTCGTTGAACGAGATGCCTTTTCATCTGCACAGCCAATCAGAAGACCTGCTGGACAAATGCCCCACTGAGTCCCTCCCACTTTCTAGGAGGAGGAGATTGGATTTATACCCTGCCCTTCACTACCCGAAGGAGAGTGTCTTACAATCTCCTTTCCCTTCCCCTCCCCACAACAGACACCCTGTGAGGCAGGTGGGGCTGAAAGAGATCTCTTGAGAACTGCCCTTGAGAGAACAACTCTGAAATAACTTGTGACTGACCCAAGGTGACGCCAGCAGCTGCATGTGGAGGAGTGGGGAATCAAACTCGGTTCTCCCAGATTAGAGTATGTGCTCCTAACCACTACACCAAATTGCCTCTTGGCGGACACCAGGAAAGGTGTCAGCAAACACCACGGTGCCCAGGAGCACCGTGTTGGAGACCCCTAGCCTGAGAGGTCTGCTTTCCACCCTTCCGTCTTTCTCAGTTTTCTAACATCAGTCCTGATGAAGAATCCTGCTGGGCTCAAAACCTTGCACAGTGTTTTGTACCCATTTGGTTGGTTCCCCCCCCCCAAAAAAAACAATGACCTACATGGATTTTGTTCTTGTTCGGGGCGTTTTGCATGGACCAATACACCTGTACAATTTTTCCAACTCAGGCTGGCACGACCGGCCCTAAACTAAAAGTCCAGCTCTGGCAAGCTCCCACAACTGCCTCGGACTTCCCCCATTAGCTGCAACGATGCTTTGACACGGATTTCGAGCAGCCGGGTGTTGTGAAGCGAGACTATGAAACCTAGCACAGAAGAGTGGCGATAGAGTCCTTCCTAACAGCCGAGATTGATGACTGTTCTTAACACACTAGACTGTGGAAACTGCTTTTTAAATGCATACATATATATATAATATTGCAGTTTCCACAATGCACCCTAGGAGGCTACAGTGACGGACAGAAAGTTCTCATTCAACTATTGTTTCTCCTTCCCGGCTGAAGCGATTTCGCAGGAGACCGTGCCGCTCGATATCTCTGGCGGAAAGAAGGAGGCCAAACCGGGACCCCTCCAAGGAAAGCGATCTGAACACTTTGACTGGCGGCGGCTTCCAGCCAGCCTGGGGAGAAAGCACTCAAGAGCGCGGCAGGAGACAAGCTCCTTTTCCGGCTAGCGAGGAGACGGCTGAGCTGACCTAATAGGGCTCTTCCTGTCTGTATTCTCCACAATTCAGAAGCCTGTGGTGCAAACTCTAAAAAGGGGCCGTGCACCTCTAGGCAAGGACGTTGTGGGCTTTGCGGCCTGATTATTCTTTCCCCGAGCAATCTTGGGACCGAGGCTCTCTCAAGAGGCTGCGCCGCTCCTTCCTGGTCCTGGAAAAGGAGGTGACCTGACGCACAACAATGCCAATTTCTGAGCTGTGCCTTCAGTGAAGGCCGGCCTCTACGGACCAGGGTTCCCTCTAAGCCGAGAGTGTCAGCCAGCTCACCGTTTTTGAGCTTCCAGCTCACACGCCTTTGTCTTCGCTCAGGAAGGAGGGCTCCAGAGCAAACCAATTTATGCAGCAGCCAAATCGCTCACTCACAACTTTAATGCCAGTAGCTTGTAAAGTAGAAGTTTTTTCCCCAAAAAACAATTTATTAGGATATATTAAGAGGTCAAACATACATCATACTACTAATTGTTATGCATCCTTTTCTCCTATTTCCCCACCCCTTTTGACTTCCCACAGTGCTCCAACCTGCAGCCCACATCTTAAATTCTCTCCTTTTCCCCCTTACTTGTTAATCACATTCTACAGGTAACATATCTTTCAACTATTATTCTTATACATTTGTCCTTCTTCTAATATCTTTCTTTTTTCAATAGTTATCAAAGCAAATTAAGTTGTTCTTTACATCCCAATATTTTTCTAAATATTCTATCCAGTCTGCGAAAAATTCTTCTGCTTCCAGATTTTTAAGCTTTCTTGTACAAAGTAGAAGTCTTGCTCACAGGCAATGTTCCCTCTACGCTGTGGAGTCTTGTGAGCAAAAATTCTATTTTGTGAGCTACCGGCATTAAAGTTGTGAGCGAGCAATTTGGCTACTGCATAAATTAGTTTGCTCTGGAGCCATTCTTCCTGAGCTAGGACAAACAATTGTGAGCTGGAGGCTAAAAAACTGTGAGCTAGCTCACACTAACTCAGCTTAGAGGGAACACTGCTCACAGGACTCCACAGCTTAGAGGGAGCACTGGGAGCCAGGACTGGATTGGCCTGGGTGCAGGAAATTAGCATCAGTAGTGAGATTAAAAACCCTACGTCCCTGTTCAGCCCTGGTCGCTAACAAGGCGCTACCGGAATCAAATCTAACTGTTCTACAGCAGACTAATGCGGCTACCTCTAAAATGGCCAGAAATAGAAATACGTAGTTTGGCCTCCACCCGTGTACACTGAAGACACAACAATACCAATTCCTGAGCTGTGCCTTCAGTGAAGGCCGGCCTCCACTACTGACCTCTAGGGGGCGCTTGTACACGGGAAAGGGCAGAGTGACCAAGAGACTTTTCTGTGCTCTCCTTTCAACATGGTGTCCTCCAAGCAATTCTGCACTAAAATCGAGTTCAGCCTTCTTTCTATTCCGGGTTTTCCCCCTATTCTGCATTACGTGACCGCCCTTCAGTGGTCAGCCCGGTTTCAGCTTGCTGTTGCCCCAGGTTATTTGGATACTGGTTTGCCCTGGACTTAAATTGCCTCTGCTCAAGGCAATTTGGAATACTGTGTACAATTCTGGCCACCACTCCTCAGGAAGGATATTATAACATTGGGAAAAATGCAGAAAAGGGGCAGCTAGAATGATCAAAGGGTTGGAACCTTTTCCCTATGAAGAAAGGTCAAAGCGCTTGGGGCTCTTTAGCATGGAGAAACGACAACTAAGGGGTGACAGGATCGAGGTTTCTAAGATTATGCGTGGGATAGAGCAGGCAGAGAAAGAGGTACTTTTCTCTCTTTCTCTCAACACAAGAACTCGTGGGCGCTCAATGAAATTGCTGAGCTGTCAGGTTAGAACGGGTAAAAGGAAGTCCTTCTTCAACCAAAGAGTGATTAACACATGGAATTCACTGCCAAAGGAGGTGGTGGGGGCTACAAGCATGAACAGCTTCAAGAGGGAATTGGATAAACATATGGAGCGGAGGCCTATCAATGGCTCATAGCCACAACATATAGATGGGAACTCTCGGTCTGGGGCAAGGGATGCTCTGTATTCTTGGTGCTTGGGGGGAGGGGGGCAACAGTGGGAGGGCTTCTAGTGTCCTGGCCCCACTGCTGGACCTCCTGATGGCACCTGGTATTTTTGGCCACTGTGTGACAGAGTGTTGGACTGGATGGACCATTGGCCTGATCCAACATTAGCTTCTCTTTATGTTTTTATGTTCTCTTATGTTCTTATGTAGGAGCTGCGGTGGCTCAAATGGCTCAAGTGGTTAAGACGCTAAACTGCAAGTGGCTCAAGTGGTTAAGACGCTGAACTGCACGCTGTGGAAGGTCAGTAGTTCAGCAGTTCGAGACCCGGGTGCCGCATGATGGAGTGAGCTCCCATCTCTAGTTCCAGCTCCTGCCAACCTAGCAGTTCGAAAGCAAGAAATTGCAAGTAGATAAATAGGGACCACTTCGGTGGGAAGGTAACAGCGTTCCGTGTGCCTTGGTGTTTAGTCAAGCCGGCCACATGACCACGGAAACGTCTTCGGACAGCGCTGGCTCTTCGGCTTTGAAACGGAGATGAGCACCGCAACCCTAGAGTCGGATTCGACTGGCTTTCGAGCAAGGGAACCTTTACCTTTATGTTCTTATGAGAAAATCCGGAGCAGCAGGCAAATGCGGAAAGGACCAGGGAGGCAACGCAGCTCTGTGAGAGGGAGTCTGAGGGAAACCCGTCCCTTTGAAACGTCTGTACTGAGGACTGGGGCAGACCATAAACTGACCGTAACCTATGATGGCACTGGTTAAAATTGGGGTGAGGTGGGAGCCTACCTCTGCTCACCCTCAGCTGCATCCTGGCTGCTTGCGGCGGCTTCCTGAATCTCACCAGTCCTGATTTAGAATCACAGAGTTGGGAGGGACCTCCAGGGTCATCTAGACTTCCACATCTCCTCTTGATACTTTCTATACAAACATGTGCATTGGCCTCCAGTGAAACAAGGAGGGTCAGAGAGACCCCAACAGCTATGGGAAAGCGCAGTGAGGGGAACGGGGTAGCTGGTGCCAGAACATGAGCCCACCTCGGTTCTAGAATCTTCTAGGACCTGCGATCGACAGGCAAAGAGTCAAGATGTCTACCACCATTGAGAGCCAAATCGCACACCAAAGGTGGCACGGTGCTCCCATTATTGTATCACTTCTGGCTGCAGGCATGGGACGGGATGTCTGAATACGCCCACCATGAAAGAATTCCCTGCACACAAAATGAGAACATCAAGGAGGCTAGAATAAGGCCCTTCCCTGACAGGCTGGCACAGTGGTCAGAGCATCAGAACAGGGACCACACTCCAATCTCTATTTGGCCACGAATCTCATGAAGCGACCCTGGGCCAATTGTTCTCCCTCAGTTTGGTGTAGTGGTTGAGTGTGCGGACTCTAATCTGGGAGAACCGGGTTTGATTTCCCACTCCTACACTTGCACCTGGCTGGATGACCTTGGGCAAGCCGTAGTTCTGATAAGAGCTGTCCTTGAAAAAGAGCAGTTTCTGTCAGAGCTCTCTCAGCCCCACCCACCTCACAGGGTGTCTGTTGTGGGGAGGGGAAGGGAGAGGAGTTTGTAAGCCGCTCTGAGACTCCTCTGGGTAGTGAAGGGCGGGGGATAAATCCAATCTCTTCTTCTTCTTCTTTTACCTCACAGGGTGTCTGTTGTGGGGAGGGGAAGGGAGAGGAGTTTGTAAGCCGCTCTGAGACTCCTCTGGGTAGTGAAGGGCGGGGGATAAATCCAATCTCTTCTTCTTCTTCTTTTACCTCACAGGGTGTCTGTTGTGGGGAGGGGAAGGGAGAGGAGTTTGTAAGCCGCTCTGAGACTCCTCTGGGTAGTGAAGGGCGGGGGATAAATCCAATCTCTTCTTCTTCTTCTTTTACCTCACAGGGTGTCTGTTGTGGGGAGGGGAAGGGAGAGGAGTTTGTAAGCCGCTCTGAGACTCCTCTGGGTAGTGAAGGGCGGGGGATAAATCCAATCTCTTCTTCTTCTTCTCAGCCTAACCTATATCTCAGGACACTTGTGAGAATAAAAGAGGAGAGAAGAGGGTCATGTGCCATCAGCTCCTTGGAGGAACAAGGGGATAAAAAAAGGCGACAGACGGGAATCCCCCCACCCCCAGTGTTGGCATATTTGACCTCTCGCACATACGTCAACTAAGTAGTAAGACATCCATAGGGGTATCTAGCAGAGCAATCCTAAACAGGAATTACACCCTCCTAAATCCACTGAAGTTACTTCATTGGTATTCCACCTCTCTCCCCAATGAGGACTCAAGAGTGGCTTACGTAATTCTCCCAGTTTGATGCAGTGGTTAGGAGATATGGGAGAACCGGGTTTGATTCCCCACTCCTCCACATGCAGCTGCTGGTGTGACCTTGGGTCGGTCACAAGTTCTCTCAGAGCTGTGCTCTCAAGAGCAGTCCGCGAGAGAGAGCTCCCTCAGCCCCACCTACCTAACAGGGAGTCTATTGTGGGGAGGGGAAGGAGTTTGTAAGCCGCTCTGAGACTGCTGCTTCTTCCTTTGTTTTAGCCTCACAACAGCCCTGCATGGTAGGTTAGGCTGAGTGTGACTGGCCCACGGTCACCGGGTGGGCTTCCGTGGTACCGTCGGGATCTGAACCTGGCTCTTCCAGGTCCTAGTCTCAGACTCTTAACCACGAATGAGCTTAGAAGGGCCTAACTCTGCTTAGGATGGCACTGTGACACTGAAAAGCCTTACGGGAGACACATCCCAGCAGCCGTCAAAAGGGCTGGCCAAAGGTCACCCTGGTCAAACCATGACTTTGCCGCCCCCGTTCAATAAAGAAGAAAGTGAGAACTTTGGGATGAGCGTTTGACTGAGCATTCAAAACGAACAATGCATGTAAAAATCAAAGTAGATGAGCACTTCAACACCCCAACGCCCAACACTGACAAGACAGTGTGGCGTAGTGGTTAAGGGCGGCAGCCTGCTGGGTGACCTTGGGTCAGTCACGTTTCTCTCAGGACTCTCTCAACCTCGCCTCACAGGGTGTCTATTGTGGGGAGAGGAAGGGAAGGCGATGGTAAGCCGCTCTGAGACTCCTTCAGGTAGAGAACCAACCAACTCTTCTTTTTCCATATTCCTTCATGGCAGCTCTTGCAGACCAGAGTCAACAGATACAGAGATTCTAGATCCTTCCAAGCCAGTAGAGGAAGCTTCTGTCGCCATTTTGGCATCCCTCAAAAATCAGGTGCCCTAGGCAATTGCCTAGGTTTTCCTAACGGTCGAGCCGGCCCTGACTGTAATACTTGAAATGTTCCATTCCTGAAAAGTTGCAAATTGCTCCAAACACACCACATAACACGAATCCATTTTCAAAATCAACTTTTTCCTCACTGGGTTGTCTCAATCATCTAACAAAGGGAGCTTTGACTCTTAAAAGCTTATACCCCCCCCCCAAAAAAAATCTCTTACGGTGCTACTTGGATTGTTCTGCGGCAGACCGACACAGTTTACCCACAGGTACACATGCCCAGGATTGCAGCCTAGCAATATGGAAAAAGCAACTTTTTGACAACCGCCCTGTTCTGCAGCTGTATGAGCTGGCTACGTGCAGTGGGTGGTACCCCTTAGCATAAGAGTGCTTCAGGCCCTGAAAGCAACTTTTTGACAACCGCCCTGTTCTACAGCTGTATGAGCTGGCTACGTGTAGTGGGTGGTACCCCTTAGCATAGGAGTGCTTCAGGATTTGAGCCCTAAAATATCCAGAGGTTCTTGCCAAGAACATCTGGCCTCGTGTCTCACAGAGGGTAGAGTAACTGAAAAGCGATTACTCAAACCATTTCACCTTGGTCCTTTAAGGAAAACTTTAAGAGTCACAGACCTTGTGAGGGGGGGCAGATTTCCAGCATTGTATATTATCCCGCTGTGGGGCGATCGGGTTCCAAAACCCATTCCAAGGGCTGCTGATAGAGCCACACCTGAAAAACCCTTTGGCCAAGCACGATTTCCGAAGCAACCTGTACCATGCAGGCAACATCCCTGCCAGATCTGGGGTGCGATCCTAAGCACGTCTACTCGGAAGCAAGATCCATGTTAGTCAATGGGGCTTACTCCCAGGAAACTGTCTTTAGCCTGTGCATGTTGCCAAACCAACTCATTTGGGGGCCGTTTTGCTATTAAGCCAGCGCTACTTAAACCTAAAGATTTGCCGGGGAAAGTACACTTGAAAATTCGATCTCCGTCCTTATTGGAAAGTTTCACAGCGCCTGCAACCAGCTGAGAGATTCTAATATGAGGGGGGAGTGCAGAGGGAGGGTGCCGTGCAATGGTTGGATCCAGACCTTATCCATACTTGGCAATAAGTCAGAGTCTCTCTGTGTGGGGGGATGTCTTATTCCCTAGCCAGTATATTGATTACAATTTTACACCTCAAAGCTGTACCTGCTTATTTGGAAAGACGTCCCACCAAGCTCAGTCAGGTTTCTTTTGTTATTTTACTTTATTTATACCCCAACGGGAACCCGAAGCAGCTTAGCCTGTTCTCCTCGCCTTTGTTTTATTCTCACAACCCTGTGAGGCAGACTAGGCTGGAGAACGTGCGATTGACCTAAGGTCACCCAGCGAGCTTCCGTGGCAAAGTGGGTCTAGCCTCACAACAACCCTGTGAGGTAGACTAGGCAGAGAGCATGTGACTGACCTAAGATCACCCAACAAGTTTCCATGGCAGAGTGGGTCTAGCCTCACAACAACCCTATGAGGTAGACTAGGCAGAGAGCATGTGACTGACCTAAGGTCACCCAACAAGTTTCCATGGCAGAGTGGGTCTAGCCTCACAACAACCCTATGAGGTAGACTAGGCAGAGAGCATGTGACTGACCTAAGGTCACCCAACAAGTTTCCATGGCAGAGTGGGTCTACCCTCACAACAACCCTGTGAGGTAGACTAGGCTGACAGCCTATGACTGATCTAAGGTCAGCCCATTGAGCCTCCATGGCAGAGTAGGTTTCTCCTCCCAACAACCCTCTGAGGTAGACTAGGCAGAGAGCATGTGACTGACCTAAGGTCACCCAACCAGTTTCCATGGCAGAGTGGGTCTACCCTCACAACACCCCTGTGAGGTAGACTAGGCTGACAGCCTATGACTGATCTAAGGTCAGCCCATTGAGCCTCCATGGCAGAGTAGGTTTCTCCTCCCAACAACCCTCTGAGGTAGACTAGGCAGAGAGCATGTGACTGACCTAAGGTCACCCAACCAGTTTCCATGGCAGAGTGGGTCTACCCTCACAACACCCCTGTGAGGTAGACTAGGCTGACAGCCTATGACTGATCTAAGGTCAGCCCATTGAGCCTCCATGGCAGAGTAGGTTTCTCCTCCCAACAACCCTCTGAGGTAGACTAGGCAGAGAGCATGTGACTGACCTAAGGTCACCCAACCAGTTTCCATGGCTGCCCAGGATTGCAGCCTAGCAATATGGAAAAAGCAACTTTTTGACAACCGCCCTGTTCTGCAGCTGTATGAGCTGGCTACGTGCAGTGGGTGGTACCCCTTAGCATAAGAGTGCTTCAGGCCCTGCAGGATTTGAGCCCTAAAATATCCAGAGGTTCTTGCCAAGAACATCTGGCCTCGCGTCTCATAGAGGGTAGAGTAACTGAAAAGCGATTACTCAAACCATTTCACCTTGGTCCTTTGAGGAAAACTTTAAGAGTCACAGACCTTGTGATGGGGGGCAGATTTCCAGCATTGTATATTATCCCCCTGTGGGGCGATCGGGTTCCCAAAACCCATTCCAAGGACTGCTGATAGAGCCACACCTGAAAAACCCTTTGGCCAACCACGATTTCCGAAGCAACCCATACCATGCAGGCAACATCCCTGCCAGATTTGGGGTGCGATCCTAAGCATGTCTACTCAGAAGCAAGATCCATGTTAGTCAATGGGGTTTACTCCCAGGAAACTGTCTTTAGCCTGTGCATGTTGCCAAACCAACTCATTTGGGGGCCGTTTTGCTATTAAGCCAGCGCTACTTAAACCTAAAGATTTGCCGGGGAAAGTACACTTGAAAATTCGATCTCCGTCCTTATTGGAAAGTTTCACAGCGCCTGCAACCAGCTGAGAGATTCTAATATGAGGGGGGAGTGCAGAGGGAGGGTGCCGTGCAATGGTTGGATCCAGACCTTATCCATACTTGGCAATAAGTCAGAGTCTCTCTGTGTGGGGGGGATGTCTTATTCCCTAGCCAGTATATTCAGGATTGGAATTTTACAGCTCAAAGCTGTACCTGCTTATTTGGAAAGACGTCCCACCAAGCTCAGTCAGGTTTCTTCCCACATTAAATGTAAGATTTATTTTGTTATTTTACTTTATTTATACCCCAACGGGGACTCGAAGCAGCTTACCCTGTTCTCCTCTCCTTCGTTTTATTCTCACAACCCTGTGAGGCAGACTAGGCTTGAGAACGTGTGATTGACCTAAGGTCACCCAGCGAGCTTCCGTGGCAGAGCGGGTCTAGCCTCACAACACCCCTGTGAGGTAGACTAGGCAGAGAGCATGTGACAGACCTAAAGTCACCCAACAAGTTTCCATGGCAGGGTTCCACAACAACCCTGTGAGGTAAACTAGGCTGACAGCCTATGACTGATCTAAGGTCAGCCCATTGAGCCTCCATGGCAGAGTAGGTTTCTCCTCCCAACAACCCTGTGAGGTAGACCAGGCAGAGAGTTGTGTTACTGCCCCAAGGACTTCCAGTGAGTTTCCATGGCAGAGCAGGGATTCAAACCCCCGTCTCCCGGAGCCCCTAGCCCAACACTACAACCATGCCGAGAGCAGAGCGCGACGAGGTCAGCTCACCAACACTAATCCACCATCTGAATCCAACCCAACCCACGCTTGAGAAAGCGGAATTTAAGGAGACCAGAACGCATGACCCATCTGCTCCACCAGTCGGCGGAAAACACCAATTCTTAGTTTTTCCCTTTTTTTCCAAATTAAGTGTCCGAGCCCGGCAGATGACTGACCTGCACGGCTCCAGCCAGAGCGCCGGCGAGGCGGCCCCGTTGCTTGTTGTCACCGAAACAAAAGGCGGCGGGGCGGGCGGAGCCACCTTTGCCGGGCATGCTTCAAAACGCACGGCGCCTCTCCCAGGCAAAGAACTCCGGCGAAAACTTCCCGCGTTCGGGCAAGGGGAGGAAAGAAACCACCTGTCTGCTGCTCGGCTCCGGCACACCCGGCTGCCCAGCCTCGGCTGGCCTCGCCTCCCCGGCGGCGGACCTGACAGCAGAGCAGCCACAGCGGCCACCAGCAAAACCCAGAAGCTGCCGCTAGAGCCCCAGGGAGGGAAAGAAGAAAGGAAGGAAGGAAGGACGCAGGGGCTGCACTAACCTGGCAGCGCGGCTTCTCCCGGGTGGGCTCGGCTGAGCAGCAGTGGCGCCCCCTCCGTCCCCGATGCCGGCGCGCTGCTGTGGGCGTCTAGCTACAAAGGCAGGGGGCAGCGGGCAGCCTTGGGCCGCGCCTTGGCGCAGGGGAAAGGAAGGCAGAGGGCGGCCTGAAGAAGGGGGCGGGGCTTCACCATGTGACTGCCCCCCCAGAGTGTCTCTCCTGGAGCGAAGTACCGGGCCGCTCCGGCAGGATGAGAGGCCTGGTTACAATACTGTGTTGATTTCCACAGTAGCTGTGGGCATAAATTCATAAACCTAAGGCAAAAAGGATTGCCCTCTTTATGATTATCTGTTCCCGGTCAGAAGTGGGAGCAACAGTTAATTTATAAATAACCCCCTCTGACACTGATGTTGTGTAATGCCAGGTCTATCAACAACAAGACCATGGTCTCCACCCACCCCCCTTGCGCGCCTGGCGAGGCTGCGGAGCTCAGTCCAAGCGCGAACATGTGGCAGGCGGCCGAGGGAGGGAAGGAACGAGTGTCCCCGCGACGGCGCCAAGGAAGACACACACACACACACCCAGCCATGCCAAGGCTTCCCGGGGATGCCCGGAGCCCCTCCGCGCTGCCCTGGCCAGAAACCCCGCCTGCCGCTCGGCTTGGAATATCGCAGCCCCATCGCGCGGCAGAAAGAGGTCTCGGGACAGGACGGAAGGAAAGTGCTTACAACGCACCTTCGGAACTCCTTGCGACAACGTGGGAAGGGGGGGCGAGGGTAGGACTTGAGAAGTTGTTGCGCAGGCGCGCTAAAGGAATTACCCAACATATCCAACATCGTGGGAAATGGGGGGGGGGAGCAAAAATAACAAACAGCGTCTTACGGATTGGACAGGATCAGGGTGGCCTGCAGAAAGTTTTATAATCAGACGCAGGGAAATTCTGCCGCCGGGGATGAGCCAAATGGAACCTCCAGGGTCAGGCGCAGGGTACCTTTGACTACCGGTTGCCGGAGGCCCGCAGGAGCGGAACCTGGACTGATTAACCCTTTCGTCTGCTAGGGGATCCTTCCGCCCTTCCTAGCATCCCAACGCAGTGGAGAAAATCTCCAGATTGTTCGTAGGAGATTCCTGAACTCTTGACAGTACCCAGAAACAGAAAGGTGCCAGATCACCCGCCGGAGCATATAAATAAATAAATGGGGGGGGAGAGAAAATCTTTCTCTCTAATGCTGAGTAACACGTGTTCTCCCGTTCACATGAACAGTCATGGACTCGGGTGTGGGTTGCTGACGGGTCTGAAAGCCTCGCTTTCCCAAAAAACTAAGTATTCTCTCCAGCGAGTTTTGCCACAAAGGAGGGGGAAAGGAAGATTCAGTTCCACTTTCTGGAATTCTAGAGAGAAATTTAACTTGCTTTCCGCCTACCTCAAAAAGGGCAGTTAGCTTCGACTCCAGCAGCACCTTTAAAACCATCACACGCAAGAGGTGGAACTTGCCCCTAGGACTCCCAAGCAATGTTCCCTCTAAGTTGTGGAGTCTTGTGAGCAAAAATTCTACTTTGTGAGCAGCTGGCATTAAAGTTGTGAGCAAGCGATTTGGCTACTGCATAAATCAGTTTGCTCTGGAGCCCTCCTTCCTGAGCTAACACAAAAATGTGTGAGCCAGAGGCTAAAAAACTGTGAGCTAGCTCACACTAACTCAGCTTAGAGGGAACACTGCTCCCAAGGCCACCACCCCGGGGCTCAGCCAAAAATCATAAGGATCCATGAGGATCCATGCTTCAGAACCATGTTTTTGCAGCATGGTGTTGCCACAGAGCCGTTGCACTGTGATTTCTGTGGTGCAGGCTGTGGCCATGGACATGATATGGGATTTAATGGTATGTGTCCCAACACAAAAAACCCAAACATCCATGAGGATCCGTGCTTCAGAATCATGTTTTTGCAGAATGAATTCACCACAAAGCCGTGGATCCGTGATTTTTTGGTGCAAGCTGTGGTCGTGGACATGTTATGTGATTTGATGGTGTGTTTCAGGTTACTCAGTTGAAAAACCCTGAGGATCCACGAGGATCCATGCTTTGGAACCATGTTTTTGCAGTTTTGTGGTGCCACGAATTCCTGGGGGCATGATTTTTGGAGTGCTGCCTATAATCTATGGTCTACAGTATGATGTTGGCTTTATTTCATTTCAGCGTAAAAATCATATGAATTAAAGAAGATCTGTGCTTTGGAATCATGTTTTTGCGCTGTTGTGGTGCCACAAATCTGTGGATGCGTGATTTTTGTGGTGCCCCTTGTAGACTAACACATGACCTACAATATGATGGTGGTTTTCTTTCGTTTCAATTTAAAAATCATATGAAATTCATGAGGATCCATTTAGATCCGACTTTTACCCAGACCCGCTTTGCACAAGGAGGCGCGTCACCTTCTGTGGGACTTTGCCAGAGATTTTTTTCCACACGCGCAAAAGGCACCCTACTCCAGTCTGGATGGCCCGGCCTTGCCGGATCTCGGAAGCGAAGCAGGGTCGCCCCTAACTAGCATTTGGATTGGGAGACCTGCAAGGAATGCCAGGGCTAGGATGCAGAGGTAGGCAGACGGTGGCAAACCACCTCTTGAACGCCTCTTGCCGTGAAAACCCTACTAGTCACCATGAATCAGCCAAGACTTGACAGCACTTCCCGCCACCAAAAGTCACCTATGAATCTAGGCATCAAAAAGGGGGAGTGCCCCCTGGACAGACACACTAGGCGTGTGAAAAGGAGAGAAGAAGAAGAGATTGGATTTATACCCCGCCCTTCTCTACCCAAAGGTGTCTCAGAGCAGCTTACAAACTCCTTTCCCTTCCCCTCCCCACAACAGACACCCTGTGAGGTAAAAGAAGAAGACGAAGAAGAGTTTGGATTTATACCCCGCCCTTCACTACCCAAAGGAGTCTCAGAGCGGCTTACAAACTCCTTCCCCTCCCCCTCCCCACAACAGACACCCTGTGAGGTAAAAGAAGAAGAGGAAGAGATTGGATTTATACCCCGCCTTTCACTACCCAAAGGTGTCTCAGAGCGGCTTACAAACTCCTTTTCCTTCCCCTCCCCACAACAGACACCCTGTGAGGTAGGCGGGGCTGAGAGAGCTCTGACAGAATCTGCTCTTTTTCAAGGACAGCTCTTATCAGAACTGTGGCTTGCCCAAGGTCATCCAGCCAGGTGCAAGTGGAGGAGTGGGGAATCAAACCCGCTTCTCCCAGATTAGAGTCCGCGCACTCAACCACTACACCAAACTGGTAGTAGGATGCTGGCTGGACCTGCCCTCTTCCTGCACCTGGCCTCCGCTGGAGGGGCTACACCTGAACATAGGACGGCTCCAGTGCCATCTGAGATATAAGCTTTTGACAGCCAAAGCTCCCTTCCTTAGAGAGGGGGTAAAAACCTGATAGTTGTGGAAATTGTGGGAAAATGTCTCAAGTCACAGCCGTCTCACAGTGACCCCGTAGGGTTCTCAAGGCAAGACAAACAGAGGTGGTTTGTCATTGCCTTCCTCTGCACAGCAACCCTGGCTTTCCTTGGTGGTCTCTCACCCAAATACTAACCAGGGCCGACCCTCTCCTTAGCTTCCAAAATCTAACAAGATCAAGGTAGCTTGGGGCCATCCATGTCACAGGAGACAAAAAGGTTATACCCTGGAAATCTTAGAACAAAGTTTGAGTCCAGTGGCACCTCTAAGACCAATAAAGGTTTATTCAAGGTGTGAGCGCTCATGTGCAGGCACACTTCTCCAGATACAGTGAAGTGGAAGTTAGCAGTCCCTATAGGTAGAGGGTGAGCAGTAAATCAGCACACAGCATAATGAAGATGATTAACAGATTCAAGGACCGAACAGGAATAACAAGTTTAGTCTGGTGTAGTGGTTAGGAGTGCGGACTCTAATCTGGGAGAACTGGGTTTCGTTCCCCACTCCTCCACATGCAGCTTCTGGGTGACCTTGGGCAAGCCACAGTTCTCTCAGAGCTGTTCTCTCAAGAGTAGTCCTCGAAAGAGCTCTCTCAGCCTCACCTACCTCACAGCAGGGTTTTGTGGGGAGGGGAAGGGAAAGGAGATTATAAACTGCTCTGAGATTCCTTCGGGTAGTGAAGGGCGGGTTATAAATCCAACCTCTTCTTATATGGTCACCATTTGTTTAGGTTTAATTCTGGGGGGAAACATAGTGAAGGAAATCATGTTGGTCTTTAAGGTAACCACTGAACTGAATTTTGCTCTTCTATTGCAGACTGACATGGTCACCCACTTCAAACTATCTTGAAGCAACACGGGGTCACCAAGGAAGTGCAGGGTTGCAACACAGAGAAGAAGAAGAGAAGAGATTGGATATCGCACCTAATCCAATCACGTCTGCTATTGTTATTCACCTGCTATGGTCATTTGCCTTAATGTCATTCGGCTTCTGAAATCACCCCATCCTCCAAGATATAAGGACAGATGGACTCTCATTCTTGCTATATCTGAAGAAGTGAGCAGTGACTCATGAAAGCTCCTCAGATATAAGGACAGATGGACTCTCATTCTTGCTATATCTGAAGAAGTGAGCAGTGTCTCACGAAAGCTCCTCCCCTGCCACAAATTTTGTTAGTTTTTAGGGTACTCCTGGACTCTTGCCCTTTTCTACTGCTACAGACAGACTAACACGGCTACCCGTCTTAATCTATCAACATGTCTGCTTGCAAGAGAGACTCCACACGGGTGCAGAGAATTCTGCAGTACTCATCTGGCTCCACAGGTCGCGTCTAAAATGCGTTTTCCTTCCTCACCGAGCACATCGCTATCATAAATGATAAATTTAGCAGAATTCCCTGCTCGCTCACCTGTGCTTAAGTGAAAAACGCACAGCTGGCTAGTGAGGAACATCTGTTGAAGTGTTTCTAATGGCACCGAAGGGTGAAATTGTGGTAACTGGTTGTCATGGAATCTCAGAGTTTTGAGAGATCTTAAATGGTCAGCTAGTTTATCCTGTCAACACCGAGAAAGACACCTTTTGGGTAAAATAGCCTGGACATCTAATCGGTCACTCAGTCATCCCTGAATTAATCCTCAGTTATACAAATAGCAGCAAAACCAGACATAGAGGGGAGTCAAGCCTCGAACTTGTGAACGAGCCACAACTAATCATCCATTCATGTTGCCCTACATCACCTAAAATGGGTGTCAAACATAAGGCCTGCAGGCTGGAACTGGCCCATCCGGAGCTCTTACCTGGCCCACAAGTAACTGGTATGTATGGAAATGTAAGGTACTACCCCTTTTATGGTATCCCTTGAAAAAAATCTAGTTTTGTATATGATTAAATACATTTACTGGGGCTTTTGTGAGTTCCCCAGTAAATCAATTGCTTTCACAGCTAGGAATAAAAGGCTTTTGTTTGTATTTTGAGTAAAAAAAAATATTAGGGGGAGTGGTGGCGCAGGCAGTAGAACGCCTGCCTTAACATCAGTGAACAGCCATTAAGGCTGTTCGAGACCCACCGCGGCTGGGGTGAGCTCCCGGTCCTAGTCCCAGCTCCCGTCCACCCAGCGGTTCGAAAGCGTAATGCAAGTAGATAAATTGGATACCTGCCCCTAGGTGGCAGGGGGCACCCTCCTCCTCGTGGACGGTGTGCAGCAAAGCGGTGATGGCGGCAGCGGAGCGACCCTGGCGAACATAACATCGAGCGGTGGAGTCCGGGTGATTACGAAATTACGGAGGCGTGGTGGCGTGTCGGCGCGGCGGAGCCGGAAGGGACGTGAGCCGGAGCTGCGTCTGGCGCGGGGCCACGCACCGGGATGGGTCCACCAGAGAGAATCACCGACTTAAGATCTGTTCCGAGGCACCGGGAGAGGAAAAAACGTCGAGAAAGAACACCATCTGAAGCCCGCCTGAAAGAGCCATATAACAACAGGACTCTGCTGCCTGGGTGCCGATAGGCGGTCACCCCCCTACAAAAATGTGGCCCTAGATAGGAAATTAAATTATCTGTAAACCGCTCAGAGACCCTTCAGGGTTAGAGCGGTATATAAACTGAAAGTTAAGTTTAAAAAAATTAATTAATTGGGTTTGCCTGTGTCCTTTATAGAGTTTATATCTCCGGTATCTGGCATTACAAGTTCTCTCAGAGCAGTTCTCTCACAATCAGTCCTCAAAAGAGCTCTCTCAGCCCCACCTACCTCACAGGCAGTGTTCCCTCTAAGCTGAATTAGTGTGAGCTAGCTCAGGTTTTTAGCCTCCGGCTCACACATTTTTGTCCTAGCTCAGGAAGGATGGCCCCAGAGCAAACTGATTTATGTAGTAGCCAAAGCGCTCGTTCACAGCTTTAATGCCAGTAGCTCACAAAGTAGAATTTTTGCTCACAAGACTCCGCAGCTCAGAGGGAACATTGCTCACAGGGTGTCTGTTGTGGGGAGGGGAGGGGAAGGGGAAGGGTTTATTGTAAGCTACTTCTTCATCTTCTTCATTGTCCACGCACTTCTTTGCAAGCACTCTGCTGTCCACGCTCTTGGCCATAGGCACTGCCCATATCATCACCAGGAAAACAGGTATACGGGTGTTGCAGGCATCCATGAGAGCAGGTGGTGAGACGGCACATGAAAGGGTGGGGGGACAATGGGCAGGCACGTGGGTCAGCGGAGAGAGAAAGGAGGCATCTGAGGGGGGAGTTGGTGGAAGGCAGAAAACGTGGGGGCAAAAATCCGGAACTGGCCCTGCTCTGGCCAGTAATGCACTGTTCTGGTTAGAACTCACCCGGAGTATTGTGTTCAGTTTGGGGCAGGGGTCATTTCCTCCAGGAGTGCACATGAGCGGAGCTCCGGCAGTAAAGAGCCCAGGGGGCGGGCACATGCAACAAGCCCCACCCCCTGCTCCCAGCAGCTCCAGGCCACGAGGAGGAAAAAGCCTCTTCCTTCCTTCCTTCCTTCTCTTTTTTCCCTCCTTCCTTCCTTCCTTCCTTTCTTCCTGCAGCCAGGTAAGTTGCAGAGCCCCCCCCCCCCAGCTAGCAATCCAAAACAGTCCAGTGGAACCTTTAAGGCCAAGGTTTATTCAGGTACAAGCTCTCCCTCCTCTGTGAGGACAGATCTGCACATTTCCTCCCTCCCCCCAATAGCTAGCAATCCAAAACAGTCCAGTGGAGCCTGAGCGGTGGGTGTTGCCTTCTGACACACATCCGGTGACGTCAGGGGGTGTGGCCTATGTAAATAAGTTATGCTAATGAGTTATGCTAATGAGCTCCTGCACCTCTTTTTCTGCAAAATGACCCCTGGATATAGATAAGCCGCAACATGTCCAGAGGGAGGCAACGAAGATGGTGAGGAGTCTGGAGATCAAGTCCTATGAGGAAAGGTTGAAGGAGCCCGGTATGTTTCACCTGGAGGGGAAACGACTGAGAGGTGAGATGATCACCATCTTCAGATACCTGAAGGGCTGTCATCTAGAGGATGGTGTGGAGTTGTCTTCTGTTGCCCCAGAAAGTCGGACCAGTTTTTTTCACCATGGGGAATTTCACATTACCCTTTTAAAACCGTTATTGTACCATCTTGGAATAAACTGATACAGGGATGGCCATTTCACACAGCCTTTCCCCTACTGGTAAGGAGCCATCTCTGAAGCAGTTTGTCATTTCAGACTGAGCTGCTTTGTTTCCCTTCCTTTTTTGCCCATGCGGGCGATCTCCATTTTTAAAAACAACAACAACAACAACGTTCTTTTAAGAGCTCGATAGTGCTGTAACACAACCCCAAAGCAGTGCAATAATAACCCCATTGGGATGCTTGGACCACTGAGAGACATGAGATCACTACATCTGCCACCTGGAAACAAGTGGAAGCTCAGGCATGCATACGAACACACTTCTGGATTTGATTTCTGGAATGTTAAGGAGGGAGGAAGGGATGCTGTCTGGGTTTGTAAACTGTCCTGTGTCCGTCCGTCCCCCTTCCCTCGCCGTGACTGCACTCTCTTTCAGGCTGCCTGAAATTTAAAAAGCTCTAACTTTTCTCCTTCAGGCACCTTAAATCAAACTGCTTTCCCCCACCCCACACAGTATTTAGGGACAGGACTTTCTGTCTTTCCCCTCATTCCCCTCTTTCCCAGCCTCCGTTTTACAATTAACCATCTTGCCCAAGGAGAATTCCAGGAACTCAAAACCTGTGGCAGGATTTTAAAATCCCCTCCTCCCGCTTTTCCAAGCCACACTAGCTCCTTCCAGCCTTGCAAACAGCATCCTCCTCTTGATCGCCAGCATACAGGGATACCATGTCTCCAGGTGGGACCTGGGGTTCCCTGCACTTCCCCAGTGTCCCCTCTAAGCTGAGTTAGTGTGAGGTAGCTCACAGTTTTTTAGCCTCCGGCTCACACATTTTTGTTTTAGCTCAAGAAGGATGACTCCAGAGCAAACTAATTTATGCAGTAGCCAAATCACTTGCTCACAATTTTAATGCCAGTAGCTCACAAAATATAATTTGTGCTCACAAGACTCCACAGCTTGGAGGGAACAGTGCCTGTGAGGTAGGTGGGGCTGAGAGAGCTCTGACAGAAACTGCTCTTTTTCAAGAACAGCTCTTATCAGAACTACGGCTTGCCCAAGGTCATCCAGCCAGGTGCAAGTGGAGGAGTGGGGAATCAAACCTGGTTCTCCCAGATTAGAGTCCACGCACTTAACCACTACACCAAACTGGCTCTCATCCATAGCTCTGGGAAAGCTATGGCTCTCATCCATAGCTCTGGGAAAGTCTTCTCCCCCCACCCAGAAAGGTATGCATATGAAGCAATGGCAGTTCCACCAGGTAAAGTATCTACATTTCTAAAGGCTATTCAAACACCACCTGGCGAATAGCCCTTCCATCTCCAGAACTTTTTACAGTTCCGCAGGGCCTGTAAGACAGAGCTCTTCCACCAGGCCTTCAACTAAGGAGCCGCCATCATCAGCAACTGAAATTTATAGAGCCCTGGCCCACGGCTTGCCATCAACAGCCTGTGCCTGCCGATTATATCTGGGAAAGATCAGTGAGCTGAACATCTAGATAGTCCGTTGAATGCACTCATGTGGTACCGGCAACCCTATGAAATTAAACCAGCATCGCTAGAACCTTATAATACTGAACTGTTTTATAATGAACCGTTTTTAGGTGGTTTTATGATAACTTAATTGTTATTGATGTATTTACTTTTATGTAAGCCGCCCTGAGCCCACCTTGGCGGGGAGGGCGAGGTGTACATTGAATGAATGAATAAATAAATAAATTAAATTTTTATTAATTGCAACACAATACAATAATAAATATTTGCATAAAATGGAACAGATATTCGGTAATAGGCTGGACAAGAATCAGGACAAATTGAAGCGTCATGAAAGGACCTAGCAGAGGCTTCAAAAATACAAAAGGTCTTGATAATAGCGATTATTGGGGAGAAAATCCCCATTAGACAAGTATGCGACCACTGCCTAATAGGGATCAAAAGGTGCCTGTGGAGAGCATAGAGTTCTGTGAGGCAATTTTTTCCTAGGAGAAAATGTTCCCATAATCTGTTTTTCCAGTTATTCAAGGAGGGGCCAGCTTCGTCTTTCCATTTTTTGGGCAGTCACAAGTCTCGCAGTAGCAAGTCGTGTAGCGATTAACGAAGTTTTTGATTCGTTTTCCGTAGGATCGGACCAGAAGTCGAGTAAAAGGACTTCTGGAAGGTCGGGTAAGAGGACTCCAGTGATGAGATTGATTTGGGTAATGATTTGTAACCAAAACTTGTGTATCTCTGGACACTGCCACCAGCAGTGCAAGAAATCTCCTATAGAGCCACAGTTCTTCCAGCAATATTTGTTGCTTTGGGGGTTTATTCTGTGCAATCTGGCCGATGTCATGTGCCACTAAATAAATAAATAAAATTCACCGAGCCCCCTATGTCTGTGTAAAAATCCTTTTGTCTTCACAACTGACTTTCCTGCTCCTTCCCTCAGGATACCGAGAGAAACCAATCATACATTCAACATACCTACGGGACCGCCTTTCCCCACATATACCCCAGAGAGCACTACAATCTGGGTCTCAAAATCGGTTGACCCTCCCTGGCCCAAGGGAGGCCAGGTTGGCTACTACCAGGGCTGGGGCTTTTTCGGTGGTGGTCCCTACCTGGTGGAACGAGCTCCCGGAGGAAATCAGGGCCCTGTGGAACCTTTCACAGTTCCGCAGGGCCTGCAAGACAGAGCTCTTTTGCCAGGCATTCAATTAGGGGCCAACGCTGTCGAACCCGGCCCAGGGTTTTTAACGTCGAGCTGATCACAAGCAAAAGATCATTTGAAAAAGTCCTTTAGATAACGTACCATCTCGGTTAATCTTAATTATCGTCAGCACTTTATATTGTTGGTTTTATTGTTGCGTTTTTAAATAATTGTATGATTTCAATCTGTATTTATGTATATAACTATGTGTGGAAGCTGCCCTAAGCCTGCTAGCGGGGAGGGTGGGGTATAAATTTGATAATCTCCCTTATAAATAAAAGCTGAATGGTGGTGGCACTTCTCTAGAACATTCCACACCCTCCAAAATCAGTTCACTCTCTGATCTGTCATTCAGAGGGTCTCCCTATCCACTGGGTGCTTTGCCTGAGTCTCGCCTCCAACATTCTAAACAGTTTGCTGTTCATCTCCCCCCATAGCCAGTCAGAACACAGAGGTTATTTGCATATGCAGCCTCATTGGCCTTTGCCTCGGAACACAGAGGTCGTTTGCATATGCGACTTGATTGGCTTTTGCCTCTAACATTCTAAACAGTTTTGCTGTTCTGAGGCAAAATGTGTCCAATCTCCAGGTGAGGGCTGGAGATCACTCAGAATTACAACTACTTTCTAGATGGCAGAGATCAGTTCCCCTGGAGAAAATGGTGGTCTCTGTATCCTTATATGCTACTAAGGTGGCCCCCATATGACAGCCAATGTGACGTAGCAGTCAGGGCTTCAGAGCACAGGAGAGGCTGCAGGTGTGTGGGGGGTGGAAAGCTGAAGAGTGAGGGGAAAATAAAGGTAGGTTGATGATTGGCTAGGAAGGAGATAGGGTTGCCAACTCCAGGTGGGAAATTCCTGGAGATGTGAGGGATGAAGCCTGGAGAGGGTGAGGTTTCAGGAGGCGTGGGACCTTGGACAGGTACAAAGCCATAGACTCCACCCTCCAAACCAACTATTCCCTTCTGGGGAACCATTGTTGCCAATCTCCAGGTGAGGGCTGGAGATCAGTCAAAATTACAACTGTTCTTTAGGTAGCAGAGATCAGTTCCTCTGGAGAAAATGGTGGACTCAGTGTCATTATACCCTGCTGAGGTCGCCACAGCAAATTGACACCGAGTGTCCAAAGCAGGGGCACCCGCCCAGAGCCTCTTTCTAGAGGCCATTGTATTTATTTCCAGAACGGGCCTTTTTCCTAGTAAATAAATACATGCTTAGCAGTCCTTCCTGATGCTAATCAGGGACCCGTCTCCCACCTTTTGTATAAACCTGGCAACCTACTTCTTCACCCAAAGAGTGATTAACACATGGAATTCACTGCCACAGGAGGTGGCGGCAGCTACAAGCATGGACGGCTTCAAGAGGGAATTAGATAAGCATATGGAGCAGAGGTCCATCGGTGGCTATTAGCCACAAGGTATTTTGATGGCTGCCAGGAAAGTCAATGCTTCCTCTAAGCTCCGGAGTCTTGTGAGCAAAATTCTACTTGGTGAGCTACCGGCATTAAAGTTGTGAGCGAACGATTTGGCTGCTGCATAAATCAGTTTGCTCTGGAGCCCTCCTTCCTGAGCCAAGACAGAAATGCCTGAGCCAGAGGCTAAAAAACTGTGAGCCTGGCTCACACTAACTCAGCTTAGAGGGAACACTGGCCATGATGTGTGGTTAGAGTCTCAGACTAGGATCTGGGAGAGCCAGAGTCAGATCCCCGTGCTACCATGGAAGCCCACCTGGTGACTGTGGGCCAGTAACACACTCTCAGCCTAACCTACCATGCAGGGTTGTTGTTAAACTAAAAAGGAGGAAGAAGAAGAGACTGGATTTATACCCCACCCTTCACTACCCAAAGGAGTCTCAGAGCAGCTTACAATCTCCTTTCCCCTCCCCACAACAGACACCCTGTGAGGTAGGTGGGGCTGAGAGAGCACTTTTGAGAACTGCCCTTAAGAGAACAGCTCTGAAATAACTTGTGACTGACCCAATGTCACACCAGCAGCTGCATTTGGAGAATTGGGGTATCAAACCCAGATCCCCCAGATTGGAGTCCACGCTCCTAACCACTACACTGACCTGGAGGGAGAATAGTGGAGCAGGAGATGATGGTCAAAGGTTGGAATGTAACCTCCATAGGCAAAGGTTTTTGTATGCTGGAATGCCGCTTGCTTGGAGTTCCTAGCGGAGGCAGCTGCTCCCTTGGTGTGATGCTTGTTAGTTCCTCAAAAACATCTGGTTAGCCATTGGAGGATATGGAGTGCTGAACTAGTTGAGTGCCAAGGTCACAGTTTGCCTAGGGTGCCCAAAAACCTGGTGCCTCGCCCTGGATGGGACACCAAACCAAGTCAATTTGGACGTGTCGATCACCATCACGAAAAGGTTGGGAACTGCTGGTGTAGGCAAGGTTGACATAGGGGTGTGGGGAGCAAGCGAAGGAGTTCACTGCCTTCCAGAAGATTTCAGAGCATTCGGGGAACACTTTGTTCTCCTGTTCCGTAAATTGATCTCTGTCTGGAAATATATCACTCAGTGTCAGAATAACCAGCACGGGATTGAGCCAGTGGGAAGCGAGAGGTGGTGGGGAAAACAGAAGAAGGAGAGCAATTTCTCAGAATAGACAGAGCTCCTTTCTGTAGCTCCGCAGAAGAGGGTGTGCTTTGCTTTTTTTTACAGCTTAAGCAGATGTTCAGCCCCGCGCATCCGTTTCTAAAACAGTCACTCACAAGCCCACACCAGCCAAAAGGAACAGCCCTTGCAAGTGGGGGTACAGGAAACTGACCAGGACTACTCTGAAGAATCGAGACTACCTAATTTTATTTTATTTAACGCATGGAGGGAAAGGCCTTGACCACAACGACGAGCTCAACCACTGTAATCTAATCCAAAAGTAACGCTGATAACATTACAGGGGGAGGAGACAGAAGTGTCAGGTTCCCAGTCAAATGACTCTCCACCCACACTTTGGCAGTGAATGCTTTATTTAGAGAGATGAGATGCCGTGGGTACAAGCTCTTTGTTAGAACTGAGTTGCCAAGGTGCGAAAGTCAAGATATAGGTAAAACCAGGGGTCATTTCCTGCAGGAGCGCACAGGAGCGGAGCTCTGGCAATAAAGAGCCCAGGGGGCGGGCACATGCAACAAGCCCCACCCCCTGCTCCCAGCAGCCCTCAGTCAGAGCAAGAAGCAGCCAGGTAAGCTGCAGATCCCCTCCCCCCAGCCCCCCGGTCCAAAACAGTCCAATGGCACCTTTAAGACCAGGTTTTATTCAGGTACAAGCTCTCTCTCCTCTGCGAGGACAGATCTGCACGTTCCCTCTGTGAGGACAGATCTGCACGTTCTCCCCCCCCCCCAATAGCTAGCAATCCAAAACAGGCCAGTGGAGCCTGAGCAGTGGGTGTTGCCTTCTGACACACTTCCGGCGATGTCAGGGTGTGGCATGTGCAAATAAGTTATGCTAATGAGCTCCTGCACCTCTTTTTCTACGAAATGACCCCTGGCAAAACCCCAAAATTCCATGCACACCAATGTCAGCATTACTACAGTGACTCTGAAGGATATATAGCCACTATCTAGCCAGGCACAGTCTTACTCCAAGGACATTTCTCGTGTGAAAGATGTCTTGTGGCATCTTTAGAAAAATTACCAAGCAAGCCTCCCTAATTCACTACTCACACTCTCCCCACCCCTTAGGAATGCAATGGCAGGTGAGAGCAGTGATAAGGATACAAAATGCAAGCAGAATAAATCAAATATAGACAATATAACTGTTTCAGCTAGCCAGCCAGCCCCATTGCCAGTTGCCCAAGTCTGACAAGAGGTTCCATTACCAAAATGACAAAAAAAAAGTGAAGATTTAAGGCTGCCGTCTCCCAGGTGGTATACAAAATCTGAAAAAAGCCGCCCTGAGCCTGCTCGCGGGGAGGGCGGGATAAATAAATACTACAAATAAATAAACAAACAAGCAGAATAGCACTTAAGAGGGAACTATACATTATACTCTCTTAGAGCATAGATGTTAGCTTTTGTCATCTGACAGGTAGGGAAGAAATAAAAATCGGGGGGGGGGGAATTCTGTAGCAAAGGGAACTGTGATATTTAGACTTAAATGGTCTCCTATAGTCACAACAGGACTAGTAGCCTATAAAGGGATCCTGGAGGTTTTTTTGTCGCCTTCTGGGCGTGGAGCAGCGGTCACTGGGGGTGTGGAGGGGGAGGTATTTGTGAATTTCCTGCATTGTGCAGGGGGGTTGGACTAGATGACCCTGGAAGTCCCTTCCATCTCTGTGATTCTATCTTTCATTGGGCCATAATTATATGGTAAAGCTGCAAGAAAAAAATTGTCGTCAATTCTTTGACAAATTGAATAAACTGACACAACATTTTATATGGCAAGGGGGAAAGGCAAGAATCAAATTGAAAGCCTTGCAGGATGCGAAAGATAATGCTGGATTGGGAGTACCAGACTGGAAGCATTATTATAGGGCAGCAAGTTTGGTTTGGTTGAGAGAATGGATTTTACTTGAAGATCATAGAAGGACACGACTTAAAACTGGGACGGCACTTGTCCTTATGGTATGGAAAAGCTTCTGGACATCAATATTAAAAAAAATCATATGATAAGAAGATCATTACTGACAATGTGGGAAAAGATTCATCCGCTGATATACACTAAAATCTCAAGATGGGTGTCTCCAGTGGAGGTTTTTTCTCAACCAACTTGGACTTCAAAACAAGCAGTTATTAGATATACAGAATTGTTAGATGATGGAAATAATTTAAAATCTCAGGAAGAATTAAAGAAAAGGGAAATAAGCTTAGATTGGTGGACTAGAACGCAGGTGGAATCTAGATACAGTAAGCATAAACAGACAGATGGATTCTATGCAGAACAATGAGTATTTGAAAAATTATTATGTACTTCAAGGGAGAAACTTGTTAAGAAAATGTATGGTATGCTGATGCAATTGAAAATGCCGGATGAAATAAAAGAATGTATGGTTAGATGGATGCAAAATGTGGGCTATACACATTGATCTGTCACAGTGGAATAAAATATGGAAAGTGAATATTAAGTTGACTAAATCTGTTTCATTTAAAGAAAACTTATATAAATGTTCTATAGATGGCATCTAACCCCAGATAGGTTAGCTAAAATGTATAAAAACTTGAGTATTATGTGTTGAAAATGTAACAACCAAAGAAAAAAGTGCAAAAGCTGGAAAGGAAACAAACCTCCATGGAAGATCAACTGTTGCAAGTGCAAATGGAAAAGGCCAACATGATTCTTCGCTTCCAGGGCATGCCAGAGAACAGGGGGAAGAATCATAAACAGACAGATGGATTCTATGCAGAACAATGAGCATTTGAAAAATTATTATGTACTTCAAGGGAGAAACTTGTTAAGAAAATGTATGGTATGCTGATGCAATTGAAAATGCAGGATGAAATAAAAGAATGTATGGTTAGATGGATGCAAAATGTGGGCTAAAATATGGAAAGTGAATATTAAGTTGACTAAATCTGTTTCATTTAAAGAAAACTTATATAAAATGTTCTATAGATGGAATCTAACCCCAGATAGGTTAGCTAAAATGTATAAAAACTTGAGTAATATGTGTTGAAAATGTAACAACCCTGTTGGGTCATACTACCATATGTGGTGGACATGTAAAAAGGTTCATAAATCCTGGATTGGAGTACATACTTTCTTACAGTCAATCTTGAATATTACAATACCTTTTAAGCCAGATATATTTTTGTTAAACTGTTTACCAGATGAGTTAGATAAGAACTGCAGGTGCTTCATTTTACATGTTATAACAGCTGCCAGAATTTTATTTGCAATGTGGTGTAGGACACTGAAGATGCCAACGTCACATGGGTTGATATTGAAGATTATGGAATGTGCTGAAACGGACAAGTTGACAAATATATTAAAAGGAAAAATGGAAGAAGAATTCATGGGACCTTGGAGGGCGTTTTATGACTGGTTAGAACTTCAGTAGTGAGAAAATAAGATTAAGTGAAGAATAATAAGAATGACAGATGCAGCAGTTGTGAAAGTGTAATGAGAAGGTATGCATGCAGAATGCCAAATCGGAATTTCTTAAAATACTTTTATATCCCTCCTTTCTTCCTTCCTTTCTTCCCCCTTCCCCCTTTTCTATGCATAAACCAATAAGATTCTTTTTAAAACTTACAGAAATTGAGCATGCTATACATTCATATGGAATACGGGTCGTAATTTAAAATGGATTCTTTGGATGTATTCCTTCATTAGTGCTTTTCAGATTTAGTGTACTACACACACTGTATTGTCGTTGTTTGTTACATCTAGAGATCTCCTGGGACTGCAGCTGACAGAGATCAGTTCCCCCTAGAGAAAGTGGCCACTTCGGAGGGTGGACTCTATGGCCTTCTACCCTGATGAAGTCCCTCCCTTTCCCAAACCCCGCCCCCTCAGGCTCCGCCCCCCAATCTCCAGGTGTTTCTCCGCCTAGAGCTCCTAATCCTATCCTCAGTGAAGGCACAGAAGATACCATCAATTTTCGGCACCACGGTCTGCTCTCCGTTCAGTTTCAGTATATCCTTGTAGCTACGGTCGCCAACCTCCAGTTGCTGGCTGGAGTTCTCCCCCTTTTACAACTGATCTCCAGGTGACAGAGATCAGTTCACCTGAGAAAATGGCCACTTTGGAAGGCGGACTCTGTGTCATGGTACCCCACTGAAGTACCTCCCCTCCCCCAAACCCCACCTTCTTCAGGCTCCACCCCCCAAAAATCTCCAGGTATTTCCCAACCCAGAGATGGCAACCCTATGGACACTGCTGAAAGTGAACCCTATTCTAAGAGGAACGGTAGCAAATAATGCGCATGGACCACTGACTGGGATTCCCCCGTTTTTTTATTATTTATTTCTTATTTAGTTATAGCCCACCTTTCTCACTGAGACTCAAGGTAGATTACACCATGACGGTCACATCATGAGAGGACAAAACTCACTGGAACAGACAACAGTGCTAGGAAAGGTTGAAGGCAGCAGGAAAAGAGGAAGACCCAACAGGAGATGGATGGACTCAATCAAGAAAGCCGCAGCCTTCAGTTTGCAAGACCTGAGCGAGGAGGAAGAGGAGGAGGGGGGGGGAGATGATTGGATTTATGCCCCTCCCTTCACTCAGAGTCTCAGAGCGGCTTACAAACTTCTTTCCTTTCCCCTCCCCACAACAGACACCCTGGGAGGTAGGTGGGGCTGAGAGAGCTCTTTCAGGAACTTGCCCTTACAAGAACAGTTCTGACAGAACTTTGGCTTGCCCAAGGTCATCCAGCAGCTGCAAGTGGAAGAGTGGGGAATCAAACCTGGTTTTCCCAGATTAGAGTCCCCGCTCTTAACCACTACACCAAGGACATTTGGGAGGCCATTAATTCATGTAGGCGCCATAAATTGGAAGCGACTTGGCGGCACGTGAGCCATAAAACAGTGCACTCAAATAGCCAAAATGTGACCGAGGGATTAGTCCGACGCACAGTAGTTTTATTTCCTTGTTCTTGCCTGACGGCGTGTATTCACATGAGGAAAAAGCAACCAGTGTTGACATTTTCGTGCCTTAGTTTTTATTTTCTACTTCTATACTTTTTGAAGTATAGGAACTGAATGACTTTATAGCTATTTAATATTACAATAAATTAGAGTCGTAATATTATTCTATGGACATTTCAGATTGTTATGAAGAAGGAAAAGAAGAGAAGAAGAGATGGGATTTATACCCCGTCCTTCACTTGGAGTCTCAGAGAGGCTTCCAAACTCCTTTCCCTTCCCCTCCCCACAACAGCTCTTGTCAGAACTACGGCTTGCCCAAGGTCATCCAGCCAGGTGCAAGTGGAGGAGTGGGGAATCAAGCCCGGTTCTCCCAGATTAGAATCCATGCACTTAAAAAGGTAAAGGTAAAGGTTCCCTTGCTCGAAAGCCAGTCGATAACGACTCTAGGGTTGCGGTGTTCATCTCCGTTTCAAAGCCGAAGAGCCAGCGCTGTCCGAAGACGTTTCCGTGGTCATGTGGCCGGCATAACTAAACACCGAGGCGCACGGAAAGCTGCTACCTTCCCACTGAAGTGGTACCTATTTATCTACTTGCAATTTCTTGCTTTCGAACTGCTGGGTTGGCACTTAACCACTACACTAAACTGCCACCCTTTTCCAACCAGCACTGCGGTGATGTTTCTTGTTGTTGTCTCTGTCGTCACGAATTACCATAAGGATACAGAGTCTTTCGATTTAAGAATCTGTCCATATGATCTATACACAATCCCAACAAGGTTTTGTGAGAATATCAAAGCAAGCCTGTATCCAGGATCTTGTCATTATTCTACCTCTCATGATCTCGGAAGCTAAGCAGGGTTGACTCTGGCAAGTACCTGGGAGGGAGACCTCCAAGGAGTACCAGAGGCGGGAGGTGGGAGCAGGCTTTATTCAGATTAGACTGATTCTCCAGATAAGAGTCCGCCACTCATAACCACTACACCAAACTGCCAATATGGCTGCCGATAAGGCCTGGGCCTGAGATGAGGTCGCCCCTCCTTTCAGATGTCAGGTCTGATTATTATTTCTGGAAAGTGGCAGCAATTCTACTAACTCGTAGTGAGGGTCCCTAGTTTGGTTGGCTTCCACGGGGGACTAGACAAATGCGTGGAGGTGAGCTCCATCAATGGCTGTTAGTGGCAATGGCTAAGTGAAACTTCCATGTTCAGAAGCAGTGGGCCACTGTATACCAGCCAAACACAATAGAACTACTGCAAATAGTGCAAATCATGCAAATCCTAATTTGTATTAATGCAACAATATTGAATCTAATCCATTGTACACTTATGTTTTGCAGAAAATAAGGACGTCACAAGATGAAATGAAGACGTCAGCAGATGAAACTGGACGAACTCCCCCGGTTTTGATATTATGGCTAAGAGCTGTCTGTGAGTAACTTCAAAACGCATAGGAACAAAGGAGAGTCCAATGTGGAAGATTCATGATCATGTGGAGGCACAGCTGAGGTCTTATGTATGAAAAACACACCTCGGAGCGAATGTTAATTCCGGGCGAGTTCGTCCAGTTTCATTTGCTGACGTCTTCATTTCATCTTGTGACGTCCTTATTTTCTGCAAAACGTAAGTGTACAATGGATTAGATTCAATATTGTTGCATTAATACAAATTAGAATTTGCATGATTTGCACTATTTAAGAACATAAGAGACGCCAATGTTGGATCAGGCCAAAGGCCCATCCAGTCCAACACTCTGTGTCACACAGTGGCCAGAAATACCAGTGCCATCAGGAGGTCCAGCAGTGGGGCCAGGACATTAGAAGCCCTCCCACTGTTGACCCCCCCCCAAGCACCAAGAAGACAGAGCATCACTTGCCCCAGAGCCCCTAGCTATACCTTGTGGCTAATAGCCACTGATGGACCTCTGCTCCATATGCTTATCTAATTCCCTTTTGAAGCCGTCCATGCTTGTAGCTGCCACCACTTCCTGTGGCAGTGAATTCCATGTGTTAATCACTCTTTGGGTGAAGAAGTACTTCCTTTTATCCGTTCTAACCCGACCGCTCTGCAGTTTCATGGAGTGCCCACGAGTTCTTGTATTGTGAGAAAGGGAGAAAAGTACCTCTTTCTTTACCTGCTCTTTCCCATGCATAATCTTATAAACCTCGATCATGTCACCCCTCAGTCGTCTTTTCTCCAAGCTAAAGAGCCCTAAGCGCTTTAACCTTTCCTCATAGGGAAAGTGTTCCAACCCTTTTATCATTCGAGTTGCCCTTTTCTGCACTTTTTCCAAAGCTATAATATCTTTTTTAAGGTGTGGTGCCCAGAACTGCACACAGTATTCCAAATGAGGTCTTACCATTGATTTATATAGGGGCATTATTATATTGGCTGATCTGTTTTCAATACCCTTCCTAATAATCCCCAGCATAGCATTGGCCTTCTTTATTGCAGTCACACACTGTCTCGACATTTTCAGTGAGTTATCCACTACAACTCCAAGATCTCTCTCTTGCTCAGTCTCTGCCAGTTCAGACCCCATCAATGTGTAGTAGTTCTATTGTGTTTGTTTATGTCATACTGCAACCCCCTTCATTTGTTGTGACCACTGTATACCAGAGCAGGAGAGCAACAACAGGGAGAGGCTTGGGCCTATGTACCCTCCAGGTAAATCTTGTGCATGCCTCTGATTGGCCACCGTGAGGAGGAGGAGGAGGAGGAGAGATTGGATTTATACCCCACCCTTCACTACCCAAAGGAGAGCGGCTCACAATCCCCTTTCCCTTCCCCTCCCCACAACAGACACCCTGAGAGGTAGGTCGGGCTCAGAGAGCTCTTTTGAGGACTGCCCTTGAGAGAACAGCTCTGAGAGAACTTGTGACTGACCCAAGGTCACACCAGCAGCTGCATGTGGAGAACTGGGGTATCAAACCGAGACCCCCAGATTGGAGTCCACGCTCCTAACCACTACACCGACCTGGAGGGCGAATAGTGGAGCAGGAGATGATGGTCAAAGGTTGGAATGTAACCTCCATAGGCAAAGGTTTTTGTATGCTGGAATGCCGCTTCCTTGGGGTTCCTAGCAGGGGCAGCTGCTCCCTTGGTGTGATGCTTGTTAGTTCCTCAAAAACATCTGGTTAGCCACTGGAGGATATGGAGTGCTGAACTAGTTGAGTGCCAAGGTCACAGTTTGCCTAGGGTGCCCAAAATCTTGTGACTGACCCAAGGTCACCCAGCTGGTTGCATGTGGAGAAGGGGGGAATCAAACCCTGTTCTCCCAGATCAGAGTCCGCCGCTCCTAACCACTACGCCAAACTGGCTCTCCACACCAAAATGGCCAGATCCAACATGGCTGCCCTTATGCTCTCATTATGCTAGAAAACTTCCTCCAGTTTTTAAACCTGCCAAGTAGAATTTCCAGGACGTGGGCTGTTCACGGGGGAATTCTCTTCTACAGACTCTTTTCTGAAACATAAAAATTCAGGATTCAGATGATGGACTTGTTTTCTTGAGAGCAAGACACCTCTCACGTGTTCTACGGGGTTCCCTCCCCTCCTCAAAAGAGGAACGGTGTCTAAACATTTCCAAACGAGAGAGCTCCCGTCCTTGCTCTCCAGAGACGTGGAGTTGTCACGACAGTAATTATCCCTTCAGTGGAACAAAACAGATTGGAGAATGCCAAACTTCACAGGAATGGTGGCAATTTTGCCTTGGCAGTTTTCATGTTTAGGCATTTTTATTCTTGTCACAGACTATCACTTCCCCAGGCAAAGTCTGGAGCCTTTGATTGGCATGGCTAGATTGCCCACAGGGCTCTGCCCAGGGCCCACGTCACAGCCTGGAATTACCACGGGCTCCAGCCATCCCTAATTTCCTGTTCCTGTCCCTGATCAATTACAGCTCTCATTGATGTTATTCTTTTTACTTCTGAGTTGTTGGGGTTTTTTGCATCGTTAAAATAGTGTGTGCCACTTAGATCAAGAAGGGTGGCCGTGCTAGTCTGTCTGTAGCAGTAGAAAAGAGCAAGCGTCCAGTGGCACCCTAAAGTGTAGTGGTTAAGTGCGTGGACTCTAGTCTGGGAGAACTGGGTTTGATTCCTCACTCCTCCACTTGCACCTGCTGGATGACCTTGGGCAACCCGTAGTTCTGATAAGAGCTGTTCTTGAAAAAAGAGCAGTTTCTGTCAGAGCTCTCTCAGCCCCACCTACCTCACAGGGGAGGGGAAGGGAAAGGAGTTTGTAAGCCGCTCTGAGACTCTGAGTGAAGGTCGGGTTATAAATCCAATCTCCTCCTCCCTCCTCCTCCTCCTTCGCAGCTCATGGGGGGGGGTGAATTGTTCCAGGAAATAGATCGAGATGGGTAGACATGTTCGTCTGTCTGTAGCAGCAGAAAAGAGCAAGAGTCCAGGAGCACCTTCAAGACCAACAAAATTTGCCGCAGGGCAGGAGCTTTTGTGAGCCACTGCTCACTTCTTCAGATGCAGAAGAAGAGAAGAGATTGGATTTGTACCCCGCCCTTCACTACCTAAAGGTGTCTCAGAGCGGCTTACAAACTCCTTTCCCTTCCCCTCCCCACAACAGACACCCTGTGAGGTAGAAGAAGAAGAAGAGATTGGATTTATACCCCGCCCTTCACTACCCAAAGGTGTCTCAG
>NW_015161993.1:363238-380984 GCF_001447785.1 Gekko japonicus | reverse complement strand
AAGAAGAAGAAGAAGAAGAAGAAGAAGAAGAAGAAGAGGAAGAGGAAGAGGAGGAAGAGGAAGAGGAGGAAGAGGAAGAGGAAGAAGAAGAAGATTGGGTTTATACCCCGCCCTTCACTACCCAAAGGTGTCTCAGAGCGGCTTACAAACTCCTTTTTCCCTTCCCCTCCCCACAACAGACACCCTGTGAGGTAGGTGGGGCTGAGAGAGCTCTTGACAGAAACACCTCTTTTTCAAGAACAGCTCTTATCAGAGCTACGGCTTGCCCAAGGTCATCCAGACAGGTTCAAGAGGAGGAGTGGGGAATCAAACCCGGTTCTCCCAGATTGGAGTCCGCGTACTTAACCACTACACCAAACTGGCAGTAAGCCTTTGTGTAGTCAGGGGCACGAGTGGGACTGATCTGAGGGAATTAAACCGGAACATCCATATCTCAAATTCGGAGGTAGGAGTGGGGGGAAGTTTGATGCAACGGCAGTGGATCTTCCATGAACAGGATGGCTGGTGGGTAGGATTTCTTGTGCTGGCCGCGCCCGGCTGTTCCACCAGGGAAGGACATCCGGGTGCCATCTGATGCGGCGAAGACGTTTTAGGTTTTAAACTATAACGACATGGGTTTTAAAACGGTAATATCTCACATTTATTGCATTTTGACTGCTGAAAACCACCCTGAGCCCAGGGAATGAAGCAGCATATAAGTCTAATAAATAAATAAATGTTATCAGGGGACTTTTAACTGATTAAGGACACACATATTGTGGCATGGAAATGTCGTCCCGTCCCCCCCAAGCAACAAGTGCTAGCAAAATGAACCTCATACAGAGTACACAGGAAGGGAGTGGCAGGGCATCTGCTCGGCATGCAGAAGGTCAGAAGTTCAATCCACAGCATCTCCAGGTAAAAGGATCGGGTAGGAGGCGATGTGAAAGACCTCCGCCTGAGACCTTGGAGAGCCGCTGGAGAAGGAATTGGATTTATACCCCGCCATTCACTCAGAGTCTCTGAGCCGCTTACAATCTCCTTCCCTTCCTCGCCCCACAGCTGACTCCCTGTGAGGTAGGTGGGGCTGAGAGAGTCCTGAGAGAACTGTGACTGACCCAAACTCACCCAGCTGCCTTCATGCGGAGGAGGAGTGGGGAATCAAACCCAGTTTTCCCAGATTAGAGTCCACCACTCTTAACCACTACACCAAACTGGCACAGTGTTCTGACTCAGGAGGGGGTTTCCTTGTTATGTTCACCTCTTTTCATCTCAGATGTTCCAGATCATGGCAGGCGTCAGAACCTGGGGGCCACGACAGAGAATGTCTGCTTGAAAAAGACTGATCTTCAACTGAAGTGATCCCTGGTGATTCTCAGTGGGCAGGGAGATATGGGAGCAGGCACTCCCTCAGACGCGCTGACACGGTGCTGTAGAAGGCCTTGCAAATCATTCCCAGCACCTTGAATTTAGCCCAGAAGCAACTTGGCATCCAATGCCTGGCCTTCTGCGAACGATGCGGAACTGAATTATTCAAGAGGGCTTCTCTGTGCAGATAATAGAACTGCACTGCACAAAATGGTTTTACAACCTTGTTTGGACACATGATTAAGGACTGTGGCCTACACTGCTGTGTTTGGCTTATTGTAAGTAGGATCATAACCACATCAGGAGAGCCCTGCTGGGTCAGACCGGTGGTCCGTCTAGTCTGGCATCCCGTCTCACACAGTGGCCAACCGGTTCCTCTGAAGGGCCAACAACAGGGCAGAGAGGCCGAGGCCTCCATAAGAACATAAGAACATAAGAAGAGCCCTACTGGATCAGACCAGTGGTCTATCTAGTCCAGCATCCTGTCTCGCACAGTGGCCAACCATTTCCTCTGGAGGGCCAACAACAGGGCATAGAGGCCTTCATAAGAACATAAGAGGAGCCCTGCTGGATCAGACCAGTGGTCCATCTATTCCAGCATCCTGTCTCGCACAGTGGCCAACCATTTCCTCTGGAGGGCCAACAACAGGGCACAGAGGCCGAGGCCTTCACAAGAACATAAGCTCTTGTTATTGAATGTCCCGTTTTTGTGATTGCACTGGCTCACAGGAATCCTCCTTGAGTCTGGTGAGAAAGGCAGACTATAAATAACATAAACATAACATAAGAACATAAGAACATAAGAGAAGCCAATGTTGGATCAGGCCAAAGGCCCATCCAGTCCCACAATCTGTCACACAGTGGCCAAAAATACCAGGGGCCATCAGGAGGTCCACCAGTGGGGCCAGGACACTAGAAGCCCTCCCACTGTGCCCCCTCCCCAAGCTCCAAGAAGACAGAGCATCCCTTGCCCCAGACTGAGAGTTCCTATCTATACCTTGTGGCTAAGAGCCACTGATGGACCTCTGCTCCATATGTTTCTCCAATTCTCTCTGAAACCGTCCATGCTTGTAGGTGCCATCAGGAGGTCCACCAGTGGGGCCAGGACATTAGAAGCCCTCCCACTGTTGCCCCCCCCCAAGCACCAAGAAGACAGCATCACTTGCCCCAGAGCCCCTATCTATACCTTGTGGCTAGTAGCCACTGATGGACCTCTGCTCCATATGTCTATCCAATTCCCTCTTGAAGCCTTCCATGCTTGTAGCCGCCGCCACCGCCCGTGGCAGTGAATTCCATGTGTTAATCACTCTTTGGGTGAAGAAGGACTTCCTTTTATCCGTTCTAACCCGACCGCTCAGTAATTTCATGGAGTGCCCACGAGTTCTTGTATTGTGAGAAAGGGAGGAAAGTACTTCTTTCTCCACCTGCTCTATCCCATGCATAATCTTATACACCTCGATCATGTCACCCCTCAGCCGTCGTTTCTCCAAGCTAAAGAGCCGCAAGTGCTTCAACCTTTCTTCATAGGGAAAGTGTTCCTACCCTTTTATTTTAAAAACAAATCTTTAAAATAAAAATACAGAGCTCGTGGGATACATCCTTTTTGGATCACGTCAGAAATTAACCTGGATGCCACATTCTAAACCAGACATAATTTATGAACCACCTTCAAGGGCAGCCCTGCATAAAATGTGATGCAGTAGTCCAGACACGAGGTTACTGGGATGTCTGCTACAAAGGGGAAAGTCCTGTCTCAGGAAGAGGTATAGTTGGCAAACCAGCTACAGCTGATAGAATGCTGCCTGTAGCTAAGCAGGCTAGCATTTCACACACAAAGTGGAACTAGACAAGGAGCTGGACAAAGCAGCAGTTTGGGCGTTCTTACTAAGACAAGGATTTGAATCAGCAGTGGCACAGCCCAAGGAACAACGATGTCACAAAATGGGTGGCTAAAAAGACTACAGGAAGAGAGAGAAGAAACTGAGCCATGGCTGACATTTTCACCGGCAGTCCGGCGTGAAAGGTAATATTTTGTCCTGCCCTTGGGTAACGTGAACCTGGCCTGTAGGAAACAGGTATATATGAGCAGCTGCTCTAGTAAAATACGTTGCATCTGTGAGTGGAGTTTTGCATCAACCTGCAAGTCTCTATAAAGCCCGAAAGAAATTGGGGGGAGTAGCCAGCACTCCTACAGACAATCTCAGAGAATCCTGAATGAAATTCCAGTCTTGTAGGTACAGAAATGATTGAGTATTTATCTGCCTCTTGCACCCCCCTGTGGCCAGTGTTGGAATTATAGGATGGCCCAGAGAATTCTGTCAGGAAGTCAGGATATTCTCCAAGGCTGGAATACGAACGCTTGCTTGATGGATATTTATCTTAGTTAATGCTACAAGCAGGGCAAGTCTGCAGGAGAGACTCAACAGGATAAGGTGAGAAATGAATTTCAGAAACTTAAAATATACAGAAGACCAAGAAAGTGCTCCAAACTTAGCAAGGTAAAGGTTTCCCTTGCTCCAAAGCCAGTCAAATCCAACTCTAGGGATGCAGTGCTCATCTCTGTTTCCAAGCCAGAGAGCCAGCGCTGTCCGAAGACATTTTCATGGTCATGTGGCCAGCATGACTAGATGCTGAGGCGCACGGAACGCTGTTACCTTCCCACCGAAGCGGTGCCTATTTATCGACTTGCAATTGCTTGCTTTCGAACTGCTAGGTTGGCAGGAGCTGGAACCAGAGATGGGAGCTCACTCCGTCACGCAGCACTCGGGTCTCGAACTGCCGAACTACCGACCTTCCGGTCTGCAGCTCAGCATCTTAACCACTTGAGCGCCGTAGCAACTGCCCTGAACATAGGTAAAGGTAAAGGTTCCCTTGCTCGAAAGCCAGTCGAATCTGACTCTAGGGTTGTGGTGCTCATCTCCGTTTCAAAGCCGAAGAGCCAGCGCTGTCCGAAGACGTTTCCGTGGTCATGTGGCCGGCATGACTAAACACCGAGGCGCACGGAACGCTGTTAGCTTCCCACCGAAGTGGTCCCTATTTATCTACTTGCAATTTCTTCCTTTCGAACGGCTAGGTTGGCAGGAGCTGGAGCTAGAGACGGGAGCTCACTCCGTCTTGCGGCACCCGGGTCTCGAACTGCTGAACTACCGACCTTCCACAGCCTGCAGCTCAGCATCTTAACCACTTGAGCCGCCGCAGCTCCTGCCCTGAACACAGAATACTGTAAATGTATTCAAATGCGGCCTGGAGGTCACCAGGAATTACAGCTGATCTCCAGGCGACAGAGATCGGTTCTCCTGACGAAAATGGCTGCTTTGGAGGGTGGACGCTGCAGCATTACGCCTCACTGAGGTCCTTCCCCCTCCGAAATCCTCCTCTGCCCAGGCTCCCCCCCACCCCAATCTCCAGGAATTTCCCAAACCAGAGTTGGGAACTCTACCGGAAGGTCCACCTCCACTTATAACTTTCTGCCCATGCTTTGAGGTCAGTGGAGGGGTCCCTATGAAGGACATGCCAGCAGGTGTTCCTAGACTGTGGAACATTGTGTGTAAAATAGCTGGGAGATCCAAAGATTGTCTGGCACCTGCAAGTTCTAGCTCATTAGCATTATACGAGTGGTGAGCTAGACTTGTTTTGGTTTTTTTAGGGGCTGAGAGAGCTCTGAAAGAACCATGACTGGCCCAAAGTCACCCAGCTGGCTTCACGTGGAGGAGTGGGGAATCAAACTCAGTTCTCCAGAGTAGAGTCCACTGCTCTTAACCACTACACCAAACTGGCTCTTCCGGGACCTCCCTTTAGGGGCCTCAAGGCAGAGCTTCTTACTTATGTTTATTTATTAAAACGTTCATATCCCGCCTTTCCTCGTGGTTCAAGGCAGCTTACAATAATACTTGAAAACATTCTCTGTTTAGAACCAAGATTAGAGTCCACTGCTCTTAACCACTACGCCAAACTGGCAGCACCTCCGAAAGATCTCCGAGGAGGGCCCTTGTAGTGGGTTAGACGCATGTAGAAACCACTGAGACCGATGTAGTGATCAGCATGGTCTTCTGGTACACAACAAAGACAAAGACTAACAGCCGGCTGGCCAACTATATACACACCTGGGGACGTCCCCCTAGGTCCCGTTGGTGGGTTTAAATCTCCTGCCACGGTCCTATTGGTTCTCAAATGGAGAGACTAGGAGCCTATTCCCCATTGTTCTTACAGAGCCAAGCTCTGGGGTATTCGCTGGCCCCTGGTGGGGGTCAGCGGACATAACATCCCTCCTCATTCGCTTCAGGGAGCCCCTTCCAGAGAGCCAGAGGTGCAATCGAAAAGGCCCCGGCTCCGGTCAATGCCAGACCTAGTGTTGCCAGGTCTCCCCTGGCTACTGACAGGAACGGAGGGGGCTAAGGTTGCCAGCTCCATCGTGGGAAACTCCAGGAGATTTGGGGGTGGAGCCTGGGGAGGACGGGGACCTCAGTGGGGTACAAGGCCACAGAGCCCACCCTCCCAAGCATCTATTTTCTCCAGGGGAACTGATCTCGCCAGCAATGTTCCCTCTAAGCTGAGTTAGTGTGAGATAGCTCAAAGCTTTTTAGCCTCCAGCTCAGACATTTTTGTCTCTGCTCAGGAAGGATGGCTCCGGAGCAAACTCATTTATGCAGTAGCCCAATCCCTCGCTCACAACTTTATTGCCAGGAGCTCACGAAGTAGAATTTTTGCTCACAAGACTCATTGCTCACCAGTCTGTAATTCCAGAAGATCCCCAGGCCCCACCCGGGGGCTGGCATCTCTGTGCCAAACGGGTCACCCTGAGTGTCGGGACAGACAACAGAGGCCCGCTTGAGGACCGCCGTTGGCCCACAGGGACATGTGGAAGGCGATACGGTCCCTCCTGTGCCACCTAAAGACTTCCTTCTTCGAAAATGCCTTTCAACGGAGCGGTTTCATCCCCGTTTTATAGGCTGCCGGTTTAACTTTCTGTTTTACCAGAGCTTTATGCTTTCGTACTTTTTGGTTTCGTCGTATTTCGTATGCCACCTCGAGCACATTTATCCAGGGGGTTTTTTGTAGAAAAAGCCCAACAGGAACTCATTAGCATAATAGGTCACACCCAACAGCAGAAACTCATTAGCATATTAGGCCACACCCCCATGTTACCAGAAGTGTGGTCGTCCAGCCACACCCACCTTTTGCTTCTTATTCTGTTTACCTTGTTTGTTGTCAAAACCCAGGGCTTTTTTTGTAGCAGGAACTCCTTTGCATGTTAGGCCACACATCCCTAATGTAGCCAATCCTAATGAGTTTCTGCTGTTGGGTGTGGCCTATTATGCTAATGAGTTCCTGCTGGGCGTGGCCAACTCGGGAGCCAGCCGGAACTCCGTTCCTGTGCGTTCCTGCCCAAAAATAGCCCTGCATTTATTACAAAACAAATAAAACCAGCGGATACTCCAGCATTCGGTTGGTCAGTAGGCCCCTCTGCCTCCTCGGTTGTGAAGGGAAGAGTTAGCCAGGCCCACCCCGTGACTGAGGGACACTCCATGCGCTCTTTATTCGTGGTATATCTGTCGTCACCCCAGAGAGCCTGGGGAAATCGCAGACATTTATTACGGCCGGGCCCTCCGAGCCCCCGTCAGTGACAACCTGTTAATTATACTCAGGGAGGAAATGGCGTCTGCTTCCTCCTGACAGCAAGAAAAATGACTAAATACTCCAGACTCTGCACGTTCCTCAGTGAATCCGAAAGCCATCCCCCCCCCCTCCCCAAAGTTGATTTAGCTTTTTGACACACAAACTGCTCCGTAATCGTAGAAAGTGTTTGCTGCTTATTGCCAAAGGGGAAAAAGGCAGAGTGGTGGCAAAGGAATCGTGCTGCGGTCAGGAATTCGCAGCGGCCATTCACAGGTATACAGGAGATAGGGATGCCAACCTCCAGGTGGGACCTGGGGATCAGCCCCCTCCGGAATTATAGCTCATCTCCAGACTACAGAGATCAGTTCCCCTGGAGAAAGTGGATGCTTTGGAGGGGGACGCTATGGCATTGTGAAGAAGAAGGAGGAGAAGGAGAAGAAGAAGGGGAGGAGGAGGAGGAGGAGGAGAGGTTGGATTTATACCCCGCCCTTCAATACCCAAAGGAGTCTCAGAGCAGCTTACAATCTCCTTCCCTTCCCCTCCCCACAACAGACACCCTGTGAGGTAGGTGGGGCTGAGAGAGCTCTTGACAGAACTGTCTTTCAGAGAACAGCTCTGTCAGAACCGTGGCTTGCCCAAGGTCATCCAGCAGGTGCAAATGGAGGAGTGGGGAATCAAACCTGGTTCTCCCAGATTAGAGTCCACGTACTTAACCACTATACCAAACTGGCTCTCAGAATTGGGCCCCAGTACACTTGGAAAGGTTAGTTCCCAACATCTCGTGCAGCTGCAAGTTGGGTGGGTGGGGGGAATCCTAACCTAACTAGTGTCAAACATATCATCCAGTTTGGCCCTGAGGGTAGTACAAATTCTGTCCATGTGGAATCCATCCAGTTTCTACCTGGGCCCAAAAGCATTAATAGCGTCGGATAGAATTCTTTCTTTCGTTATCTCCTGTACTGATTTTCTTCATGCTTCTGTACGAAGGTCTTTTGAAAGGTTAGCACTGGAGAGCCTGAGACAGCAAACTGGAATTTGTTTACTCCCCACTAGGTGGAATTCCAGATCTGTGAGTAGGGCTGTCAGGTCCCCCCCCCCGGGGGGGGGGTGTTCCCCAAAGTGGCCAGGCCAACGTGCCTGGAAGTGACGTCATCATGCTGGGCACATCACGATGGGCACATACCACATCTTCCTCACTTCTCCTGAACTGCTTTGCCAGGGTGTGACTTCTGGAAAACTGAGAGGGAAGGGAAAGAAAGAGCACACATCTGAGAAACCTAGAATATTTCCCTAGCCCCCAAATACATTTTCTATTTAGGGATTGCATAGGCAAACAGCACAGCTGCTCTGTGCTTTAAGGAGCCATCAGTACCTTCGGGGGAGTAGCCAGGAAAGTTTGGGTGGTGGGGCATTAGGAAATCTGGGGGGCAGGGGAGGGGAGGGGGGGGAGAGAGAGAGGGGTTACATCAGCAGGCTTCACCCTAAATGCCCCATTGGGGCTATGGGCCTGAGTACCTTTGAGTAGCTTTGTGACATCAGTTTTTTTTTTCTGGGGGAACACGCTGGAACAGAGTTCTGAAACCTTTTCAACAAAGTTATTTTTAAAATGTTTAAAAGTTTATGAGTTTCCAGTATACAGACTGAAAACTTCATTTCCCTCTTACGAGTGAGACTCCAAGAGGATAAAGGAGGGAATTAAGGGATTGCTTTTTTGCAGGGCAGTCATTGTGTGATATTCTTGATACTAGGGAGCAAAGCCGAGGGAGGAAGGAAGGAAGGAAGGAAGGAAGGAAGGAAGGAAGGAAGGAAGGAAGGAAGGAAGGAAGGAAGGAAGATAGAGGGGGGAGAGAGATAGAAAGAGAGGGGAGAGAAAGAGAGAAAGAAAGAGAGAGAGAGGAAGGAAGGAAGGAAGGAAAGAGAAAGAAAGAAAGAAAAAGAAAGAAAGAAAGAAAGAAAGAAAGAAAGAAAGAAAGAAAGAGAGGAAGAGAGAGAGAAACGAGAGAAAGAAAGAAGGAGGGAGGGAGGGAGGGAGGAAGAGGGGGGAGATAGAAAGAGAGGGGGGAGAAAGAGAGAGAGAGAAAGGAAGGAAGGAAAGAGAAAGAAAGAAAGAAAAAAAGAAAAAAGGAAGGAAGGAGGGAGGGAGGAAAAGAGGAAAGAAAGAAGGAAGGAAGAAAAGGGGAGAAAGAGAGAAAGGAAGAAGGAAGGAAGGAAAGAAGGAAAGAAAGAAGGAAGGAAGGAAGGAAGAGGGAGGAGGGAGAGACAGACAGAAAGACAAGACAGGCAGGCAGAAATAGAGGGAGGGAGGATGAAAGAGGGAGGGAGGGGGGCCTTTGGAGGGCTTCCCCCATCTGTCCAGCTCGCTGGGCAGGTGGGGGAAGTGGGGGGAAGTGATGGCGGCAGTAGCAGCTGCAGGAGGAATTCCAGCCCCGTCTTGGCCCCCCATGCTCCAGCAGCCGAAAACTCGCCACGGCCAGGCAGACAGTGAGTAAGTGAGGAGGGACGACTGACCAGATCGTGCTGCCTTTTGCAGGCCTCCCCCTCGCCGGCGAACATCGGGCTACAGTGGAGTGGGCGCCTCTCAGGGCAGCTGCTGGGCGGCCGGAACTTTTGGCATCGGTGGCAGGAGCACAGGCCCGTAGCCAGGGTTTTGTAATTCAGGGGGCCTCTAAATAAGTCAGGGGGCACTGACGTCACAAAATATAAAATAAAAAAAAGTTAAACTCACTTTTGCGGCATTCGCACTCTGCTTGCCTACATGGGGGACCGAGCCACGCTTGGGGAAGGGGTGGTGGTGGGGAGTCCTCCAGGTGCCCCAGAGAGTTGGGAGTCCTCTGGGTGGCCCAGAGAGCTGGGGGGCCTGGGGTCTGGATGTAAGTCAGGGGGCCTTGGCAGGAAGTCAGGGGGCCAGGCCCCGAAATAACCCACTGTAGCTACAGGCCTGCAGGAGCAGCTGGACTGGCTGGGGTCCCAGTAGCAGCAAGGTCCCCCCTGTCCCGGTAACCCCCCCCCCCGCCGCCTCCTCTCCTCCTTCTTCATTCAAGCGCCATGGCCCCGTAGGCTCCACTCACCCACCAGGCCACCTAGAGCGGTGGGGGTCTGAAGCGAGTCGAGGCGGAGTGGTTATCTGCAGTAGGCCTGGCGGCAGCGGCAACAACCTGGAGCATCCGGGAGTGTGTGTCTGAAGCGGGTGGAGTCGGAGTCTGTCTTCTGAGGGGACCGGGCGCAGAGGCAGGGCTGCAGTGTCTGTGTTCTGAGGGCTGTGGACACACTGTGAGGCAAATTTTCACGGGTGCTGTTTCTGGGGTGGGACTTAGGCGACACAGCCAATGGATAGGGGAAGCTGGGGAAGCTTCTGAGCGACAGTTCATGCGGCCAACCACTGTTGGTGCGCATCGAACGTTGGAGGTGGAAACGGCTTTATATATAAGGACAGGATATCTTCCTCACTGCAGAGACAGAATCTGGGCACTCCACAATAGGATATGTAAGAGAGCCACTAGAGGGCACTTGAGTATCACTTGAGCTACAGATTTCCACCTTTTAAAGGAGGTAATCGTGAACTCTGAAAACTTACATTTTGATTTGATTTGATTTACTACATCTCTACCCTGCTCTCCCAGCCATGGGCGGCTCAGGGCGGCTTACAAAAAACAACATAACTTTTACATTATACATAATAGTGTTTGTTTTGTGCAAAACATTGCACATTCAGTGGCCAAGTTCAGATTGGCAATTTGAAGCGCTAGGGAGTCGTGGCAAAGAAGACCCGGAACAGACCCGGAACGGCTTGGGTGCGGTATTCCCGTTCACACTGCCGTGAATTGAATGAAGCGGGAGGATACCGTGGAGGAAATGCAAGGGAGCATTCGCACCGTTGGCCCACCCCTGGTGGGCTGTTAGCGGCTATTTCTGCGCTCCGCTGCATGCGCCTATGCGCATGGGCGCATGGGCGCCTGCCGTGGAAACAGCCAGCGCCTCTTTATCAATGACTGCGGGTTGTTCCCGCCTTAGCAGCGCTTGCGTTCACACTCAGGGAACCGGAATCAACCTGCTCTACACACAGTTTGCTACCACTTTCACCTGGTACTTTTTAAACTCGGGAGGGAAGTGGCACAAGACGGCTTGAGTACGGCTCGGGGACGCCTGAAAGATGTGCCTGTGTGAACCCGCCCCTTTAAATCCGCTACTGAAACACTCCTGAAACGTTTGGCTGCTGGGCTAAACTGCCAGTCTGAACTCGGCCAATATATCGGTGATCTTTACAACAACCCTAGAAAATAAACCTGAACATCCCTAGAGAGGGCTTCCATAATTTTTGCTGCCATTGCCCTAGCTATACATTTAATGGGGGAATTGTTTCTATGCTACTCTTGTGCCAGAAAAAAATCTCAGTTTGGTGGCCTGGATTTCAGCTTTCCATCAGGGAGAGGAAGATTCACAGAGAAGTTCAAAGGCATGCACGGGAAAACAGCCATCAATCTACAGGAACTTCCTGTCTTTAAATATATACCAATAGCCATACGATCTAGAAACTTGGGGTATTTTTAAAGGGAAAAAAACAAACAGATTTTCCCCCCAGGAATCCAAGGCCAGTCCCATACATGACATCAGATTCTGTAAAGAAGAATCATGTGTGTAGATCAGTAGACAAACTGCACTGTATGCAGCACTCTCCTTTTTTAAATATTATTTCTTTATTGCGTAAATAACACAGACAAAACATAAATATAAAAACATGGGGGTAAACATTTCAAATCTTAACTAATAGTTTAGCCTTATCCATAGTACTCATTAAGCCTTTATATCACTTTTACAGGATATTAAGATTTTATAAATATCTTTTTCTCAAATCTTAATTATATGACATTTTTAAATTGTCATAATTTCCAACCCAAGTATAAAATTTTGACCAGGTATTTTCAAAAGCTTCCTTTGTTTGATTTTTCAAGAGTAATGAAAGTTTATCAATTCCTGCTATTTCAAGTATTTTGTTTATGGTTTCTGTTTTCGATAGTAATTCTGTTGTCTTCCAATATTTGGCATATAATATTCTAGCCGAGGTAGTCACATATAGTATGAAATATAAGTCATTTTTTTCTTGATGCTCTGGAATTATATTTAATAGAAAAATTTCTGGGGTAAAGGCAATAGAGATTTTTAGAGTTTTTTGAATTATTTCGTGTATCCACGCCCAAAACATTTTTGCTTTTTCACATTGCCACCACACATGGAAGAAAGATCCTACTTTGTTTTGACATTTCCAGCAGCTATTAGGGCATTTTGTGTCTATTTTCTTTCTTTCTTTTTTTAGCCCCCCGGAGGGAATTTTTTATTGCATTTTTATTAGAGTACAAACTACAATGAAAAATTAGGAAAGGGTAATTACATCAAGGGAGAAAGGAAAGGAAACCACTAATAACTAAAACCCCAAGAATAGGAGATCATAACAACAGCTTATATAAATGTTAATCTTAAATTGCTAGTGTTACTTTGAATATAGTTGGTTATGCTAAATTGTTTATCTTTTTATACATTGATTTAACTTAAGAGAACCCCAAGAGCATCCAATAATAAGACCCAAATTTTAAGGCATATTTCAGAGTCCTTCAGCCTTCATTTTGTTTTATCTTTTCTCATCCTCAATTGATATGCATGTTTGGGGGCAGCCTCCCCTTTATTGGAAGCAGAGTCCTCATCGGAAGACACCGAGTCCAGTTCGCCACTGGATTTGCTGTCATCTTCTTCCTTAGCGACCTCATCTGTCTCTCCCAACTGCAATCTCAGGAACTCAAGTGCTTTAAGGACAGAGTCAATCTTTTCTTTTTTATCGTGTAGTTTGAAAATGACGACTTCTGGAATTAACCATCTGTAGGCAATGCTGTTTGTTTGTAGAAAAAGGATTAAGTCTTTATATTTCTTTCTCTTTTGCCTTATTTCAAATGGGATGTCTTTTAGAATCCTGATAATGTTGTCCCCGATTTTCAAGGGTGTTCCTGTAGTTGGTTTCAGGATTGAATCCCTCACATGCCTCTTCGAGAATCTGACCACTATCTCCGCAGGCAGATTATTCTTCTTGATATACATGGAATAGGACCTTTAGACCACATCCATTTTGTTTGCAAGATAGTCTGCTTTCAAATCTGTAACTGGGGCTAATGCTTTACTCAAGAGTTGCTTTAGATTCTCGTTTTTTAATTCTGGGACCCCTTGAAACTGGAGAACCAAATTTACTTTCTCCATTTGCAGCTGTAAAAGTTGAGATTCTTCCAAAGCTTGCTTCTTTTCTAGCTTTTGCACCTTTTTCTTAACTTTTTTAGTGTTGGCGCCCATTTCCTTCACCTTCTCAGCTATTTGCTCCATCATTTTAAAAGTTTCAGTCAATTGGAGCTGCTGAGTTGCAAGGTTCTGATTTAGAGTTGCCAGCTATTGTTTGATGTTGGTCATCTGGTCAAGCAGAGGGCGCAAGGAATCTGCCAACATTTTGGAGAACTCAGTGACCTCTTCCGGTCGAGGGCTCATGCTCCCCGCTGGTTTCACTTTTGCTAGTTTGTCTTTCTCTGCCTTCTTCCCTGCCATCTTTATGGATTGTTTACTTTTGTAAAAACTTGCTAAAGTCTCTGAAACTTGCCCATACACCTATCCATGCTCTGGTAAGTCTCTCAAAACATATTTCAATGCTTTTTCTTCCACTCCCCCCCCCTGGTATATTGTTTTTTAGTTCATGCGCATGGGAGGGGCCCCTCCCCCACTCTCTTTTCTTGACATTCCCGGGGGGGGAGCTTTCTTTTTAAATTCCCGTATTCGCTTTAACCCGACTGTTCATTGTTGGTCATACGACCTCGTTCGGAACACGTTTAAAACGCTCAATCTCTGACGCTTGTCCCGGTCAGCAGCTCTAGATCCATATGGACACTCAGTGGCAGGACCGTCGGGGCGGAGGAGTGCCTCAATTCCCCAGCATCACGCTGGTGAAGAGGTCGCCCCTTAAAAGCCCCATGGCTAGGAACCTTTTGACAAGGCTCTGCGGGGGGTGACCCATCGCCCCCCTCCTATCCGCCGGTGCGCAGATCACATACCCGGGAGGTCCGGGAAATGTGTCCGCCAGCGTGTCACCATAAACCGGAAGTGTCTTTTTGTATCTATTTTCAAGAGGACATCTGGGGTAACGTACCATCTATGGAAAATTGTATATATATTTTTCTTATATGTTGTTGCTCTAGTTATTTTTAGGTTTCTTTTCCAAATTTGCGACCACTGGTCTAGATCTATATTGTCGCCTAGATTTTGTGCCCATTTTTATCATAACTCCCTTGACCACTTTGTCTTGCATTGTGTGATCTAGGAGTAGGTTATTCATTTCTGTTATTAATTTCTGATCCGCACCCATTAAGATTTTATGTATTTCCAGATAGTTTGCGTAAAAGCCTACTGATTTGTCTTTGCTGTATCTGGATTCGATTTGGACCTTTTCCCACCAATTGTCCCTTTGTATGTTCTTCAGTTCCAGCCGTGCATAAAGCAGTTCTTGGTATCTTGTAACGTTTTCTTCCTGGTATACCGTTGGGTTTGTGAAAGCTTCCAGCAGCGTTACCCACCTTGGAGTCTTTATGTAAAAACTATTCCTAGTTTGTTCCCAGACTTTCAATACAGTGGCTCTGAGCCAATGTTGCTTGAAGTATTTATGGTTACCCACTTTCCCGTACCAGGTAAATGCGTGCCATCCTAGAAGTAGGTCATGGCCTTCCAATGTCAAAAGTCTACTCAAATGATAAACTAATACTGAAGCTATATAGCTTCTTATTGGAAGATTATGAGCAAGACGAGGCAATTAAATCCGTGAAGATTACTTGGATGGAGGATATAGGGGAAAATATAGAAGAGGAACAATGGTCAGGCATGTAGAAAATGGTTAAATACATGAAAACGGTGGCTTACAAGGAGAATGTATATAAGATGTTTCATAGATGGGATTGGTCTCCAGACAAGCTAGCTGTTATACTGGATATCCCTATGTATGCTGGAAATGTAAAACGAATAAGGGGACATTTTACCATATGTGGTGGATGTGTAGCAAGGTACAAGCATATTGGAAGATGTAGTTAAGATACTGGAGTTAGCGAGAATGGATGATTTAAGTTTAATGTTGCAGAACAGAAATGAAAAGGTACATGAAAAGAGATGGGAACGGGTGTACAATTGGGTAGATAAAATGTCAAGAAACGTGTGACCTAAAATTGTGTATAAGAATCAAGTGATGAATAACTCTGATATATATGTAAGAGGTAAAGATGGAATGTATAAATGTAAAAGTGGAAACGAAATAAAAAATTTTTATATATATATATTTAAAAAGTCTACTGTTTTCTAAGACTATCCAGTCTTTGCAACAGCACTCTCCTTTTGTTATGCATTGGGACTGAACCATTCCAGGTACGTCACCCCAGAGACTGGCTGAGCTCGGAGCACAAGAACAATAGCCAACCAGGACTCTGGAAGTAACCCAATCAAGTAGTAATGTTTTGTAAATAGAATAGTCTATTGTTGGGAGTGGGTGTGTGTTCGGGGTGTGGCAACTGCATGCTATTTAACAGAGCTGAGGCTCTGGGGTCTTGTCTTGCTCTTGCTGAAATCACAAATAAAGTTGAGCTGATCGCAAGCCAGAAGACGTCTATACCGGGCAGTGACGGCGCGTGCAATTAAAAATGAATATATGTTGTCTTCCCTATCCCCTACAAACATTGTTATTCCCTTGTCTATACTGAGTAACTGTACATCGCTTTGAGCCCACTGGGGAAAGCGATTAATAAATGGAAAGTATTATTATTATTATTATTATTATTATTATTATTATTATTATCATCATCATCATCATCATCCATGGAGCCCACTATTTAACACCTTTGCTACCAACTGCACAGCAGTCCTTTCTTGATGCATACAACCTCTGATGCGTGCGGCGGGATCCGGTTCCCCTGCGGAAGGGGAAAGGTCGGCTTCCTCTTGCCCCCGCCGTGAGTAGCTAGATACTTTGGGAGACTGAAGGTTATGGATGAACCTTTAAACCAGGGGTCTCCAACCTTCTTGAGCCTGTGGACACTGGGCACCTTTGGGATTCTGACTTAGTGTGGCAGGTGCTGCCACAAAGTGGCTGCTGCAGGAGGCAGGGCCAGCCACACAATGGCTGCCGCAGCTTACCTCCAGTCACGTAGTAGAGATCCTTGAGCTGTGGCGGCAGCTGCTGCCAAAGCAACGTTTTAAAAATCTGCACAGCCAATCAAATGTCTAGTGCTCAGTCAGATGCTTGCTGAGCAAAAGGCCCACCCTGGCCCCACCGCTTTCTCAAACCACTTGGCAGGCGCTTAGGAAAAGGTCAGAGGGGACTACGGTGCCCCCGGGGCACCATGTTGGGGACCCCTGCTTTAAACTAGGAGACAGGCTGCTGCTGCTTGCTTGCTGCTGCTTGCTTGCTGCCGCTTGCTGCTTGCTGCCGCTGCCGCGAACGAACCGTTCATCATTCGCGAAGCGAAACAAATAAGTCTTGACAGAGGGTGAGTGTCACATTGGTTGCTCCAAGATAAAGCTACGAATAAATTAATGGAGACAGGAAATCCTTGCTCTGTTGCTCCGGTTTGCCATGCATGAAGTGTCCTCGTGAAGCTCTGTCGAGAAAAAGAGGAAGCTACGTCTTAGGTGCTTTGGCAAAGCTAGGAGGAGATGGTGCTAGAGAAGACTGAAGCTCAGATACTTTGGCCACCCAAGGAGAAGGGAGCCCTCACTGGAGAAGACCCTGATGCTGGGAAAGACCGAAGGTATAAGAAGGGGACAGCAAAGGATGAGATGGTCAGACAGTGTTGTCGATGCAACGGACATGAAATTGAGCAAACACCGGAGGACGGCAGAGGACAGGAGGGCCTGGCGTGACGTGGTCCGTGGGGTCGCAAAGAGTCGGACTCGACTGTGCAACTGAACAACAACAGCAATACAGCTGGTTTATGGTGAAAACCAGGGGTCATTTCCTGCAGGAGCGCACAGGAGCGGAGCTCCGGTAGTAAAGAGCCCAGGGGGCGCACACGCCGCCAGCCCCACCCCCTCACCCCAGCAGCACTCAGTCAGAGCAAGAAGCAGCCAGGTAAGTTGCAGAACTCCCCCCAGCCCCCCGGTCCAAAACAGTCCAGTGGCACCTTTAAGACCAAGTTTTATTCAGGTACAAGCTCTCCCTCCTCTGTGAGGACAGATCTGCACGTCCCCCCCCCCAATAGCTAGCAATCCAAAACAGTCCAGTGGAGCCTGAGCGGTGGGTGTTGCCTCCGTACAGCAACTTCCAGTATAGCAACTTCCTTGGTGGTCTCCCATCCAAGTATTAACTAATGAGAGCTGGCCTTGCTTAGCTTCCAAGTTCTGATGAGATCAGGCTATCCTGTGCCCATCCAGGTCAGGTATTTTGGAGTGAGCGACTTAGCATGCCTGGACATTGGCGGGTTGCTTGCTACATCACTCTAAGGGTGTCAGGTGTCATCCCGCCCACCCAGCGGCTCGAAAGCAATTAAAACTAACAATGCAAGTAGACAAATGGGTACCTACCCTTAGAGGGGTAGGGGGCACCCTCCTCCGGTGAGGTGCGTGGTGGAGGCACCAGTGACGGCGGCGAGACATCGGCTGCAAGCAGAGCACCGGCAGTGGAGGCGGCGTGGCGACGCAGCGGCGCAGCAGCAAGGTCGGAGAAGGAAATGAAGCTGAGTCGGAGAAACAACAGCCCACCTCCTGGGTGCCGGTAGGCAGCCCC